>NW_026290519.1:0-236104 GCF_023373465.1 Oncorhynchus keta
GGAGAGTAGCAGAGTGACTCATCACACTAGTGGTTGGTTGGTTACTGGCAGTGTATCCTGATTCATCACAACATCCAGGTGTAGAGTAGCAGAGTGACTCATCACACTAGTGGTTGGTTGGTTACTGGCAGTGTATCCTGATTCATCACAACATCCAGGTGTAGAGTAGCAGAGTGACTCATCACACTAGTGGTTGGTTGGTTACTGGCAGTGTATCCTGATTCATGACAACATCCAGGTGGAGAGTAGCAGAGTGACTCATCACACTAGTGGTTGGTTGGTTACTGGCAGTGTATCCTGATTCATCACAACATCCAGGTGTAGAGTAGCAGAGTGACTCATCACACTAGTGGTTGGTTGGTTACTGGCAGTGTATCCTGATTCATGACAACATCCAGGTGTAGAGTAGCAGAGTGACTCATCACACTAGTGGTTGGTTGGTTACTGGCAGTGTATCCTGATTCATCACAACATCCAGGTGGAGAGTAGCAGAGTGACTCATCACACTAGTGGTTGGTTGGTTACTGGCAGTGTATCCTGATTCATGACAACATCCAGGTGGAGAGTAGCAGAGTGACTCATCACACTAGTGGTTGGTTGGTTACTGGCAGTGTATCCTGATTCATGACAACATCCAGGTGGAGAGTAGCGGAGTGACTCATCACACTAGTGGTTGGTTGGTTACTGGCAGTGTATCTGATTGACAACATCCAGGTGGAGAGTAGCAGAGTGACTCATCACACTAGTGGTTGGTTGGTTACTGGCAGTGTATCCTGATTCATGACAACATCCAGGTGGAGAGTAGCAGAGTGACTCATCACACTAGTGGTTGGTTGGTTACTGGCAGTATCCTGATTCATGACAACATCCAGGGTGAGTCTGTCATCACACTAGTGGTTGGTTGGTTACTCAGGCAGTGTATCCTGATTCATGACACATCCAGGGAGGCAGACAGAGTGAATCATCACACAGTGGTTGGTTGGTTACTGGCAGGTCACATGACTTCTGACCGCTTACTGTGAAATTGAACCAGGTGCTGGCTGGCGGACTGGCTGGCTGGCGGACGTACGGACTGACTGACTGACTGACTGACTGACTGACTGACTGACTGACTGACTGACTGACTGACTGACTGATGGACTGACTGACGGACTGACTGACGGACTGACTGACTGACTGACTGACTGACTGGCGGACTGGCTGGCTGGCGGACTGGCTGGCTGACGGACTAACTGACTGGCTGGCTGGCTGACGGGCTGGCGGACGGACTGACTGGCTGACTGATGGACTGACTGACTGACTGACTGATGGACTGACTGACTGACTGACTGACTGACTGATGGACTGACTGACTGACTGACTGACTGGCTGGCTGGCTGGCTGGCTGGCTGGCTGGCGTACTGACTGACTGACTGACTGACTGATGGACTGACTGACTGATGGACTGACTGACTGACTGATGGACTGACTGGACTGACTGACTGACTGACTGACTGACTGACTGACTGACGGACTGACTGACTGACGGACTGACGGACTGACTGGCTGGCTGGCTGACTGGCTGGCGGACTGGCTGGCTGACGGACTGACTAACTGACTGGCTGGCGGACTGGCTGGCTGACGGACTGACTAACTGACTGGCTGGCGGACTGGCTGGCTGACTGACTGGCTGGCGGGCGGGCGGAAGGACTGACGGACTGGCTGGCTGGCGGGCGGAAGGACGGACGGACGGACGGACTGGCGGACTGACTGACTGACTGACTGACTGACTGGCTGGCTGGCTGACTGGCTGGCTGGCTGGCTGGCTGACTGACTGATGGACTGACTGATGGACTGACTGATGGCTGACTGCTGACTGCTGGCTGGCTGGCTGGCTGGCTGGCTGGCTGGCTGGCTGACTGATGGACTGACTGACTGACTGACTGGCTGGACTGACTGATGGACTGACTGACTGACTGACTGACTGATTGGCTGGCTGGCTGGCTGGCTGGCTGACTGACTGCAGTAGTAAATCTCCTCTGACTGACTAAAGAAACTGCTGTGAGAAACGTCCACTTTATCTCTCCTCTCCTTTTCATCACTCTCTCCTCTCTCCTCCTTCCCATCACTCTCTCCTCTCTCCTCCTTCCCATTACTCTCTCCTCTCTCCTCCTTCCCATTATTCTCTCCTCTCTCCTCCTTCCCATCACTCTCTCCTCTCTCCTCCTTCCCATTACTCTCTCCTCTCTCCTCCTTCCCATTACTCTCTCCTCTCTCCTCCTTCCCATTACTCTCTCCTCTCTCCTCCTTCCCATTACTCTCTCCTCTCTCCTCCTTCCCATTACTCTCTCCCTCTCCTCCTTCCCATTACTCTCCTCTCTCCTCCTTCCCATTACTCTCTCCTCTCTCCTCCTTCCCATTACTCTCTCCTCTCTCCTCCTTCCCATTACTCTCTCCTCTCTCCTCCTTCCCATTACTCTCTCCTCTCTCCTCCTTCCCATTACTCTCTCCTCTCTCCTCCTTCCCATTACTCTCTCCTCTCTCCTCCTTCCCATCACTCTCTCCTCTCTCCTCCTTCCCATCACTCTCTCCTCTCTCCTCCTTCCCATCACTCTCTCCTCTCTCCTCCTTCCCATCCCTCTCTCCTCCTTCCCATCCCTCTCTCCTCCTTCCCATCCCCTCTCCTCCTTCCCATCCCTCTCTCCTCTCTCCTCCTTCCCATTACTCTCTCCTCCTTCCCATTCTCTCTCCTCCTTCCCATTACTCTCTCCTCTCTCCTCCTTCCCATCACTCTCTCCTCTCTCCTCCTTCCCATTACTCTCTCCTCTCTCCTCCTTCCCATTACTCTCTCCTCTCTCCTCCTTCCCATTACTCTCTCCTCTCTCCTCCTTCCCATTACTCTCTCCTCCTTCCCATCACTCTCTCCTCTCTCCTCCTTCCCATCACTCTCTCCTCTCTCCTCCTTCCCATTACTCTCTCCTCCTTCCCATCACTCTCTCCTCTCTCCTCCTTCCCATTACTCTCTCCTCTCTCCTCCTTCCCATTACTCTCTCCTCTCTCTCCTCCTTCCCATTACTCTCTCCTCTCTCCTCCTTCCCATTACTCTCTCCTCTCTCCTCCTTCCCATTACTCTCTCCTCCTTCCCATTACTCTCTCCTCTCTCCTCCTTCCCATTACTCTCTCCTCTCTCCTCCTTCCCATTACTCTCTCCTCCTTCCCATCACTCTCTCCTCTCTCCTCCTTCCCATTACTCTCTCCTCTCTCCTCCTTCCCATTACTCTCTCCTCTCTCCTCCTTCCCATTACTCTCTCCTCTCTCCTCCTTCCCATTACTCTCTCCTCTCTCCTCCTTCCCATTACTCTCTCCTCTCTCCTCCTTCCCATTACTCTCTCCTCCTTCCCATCACTCTCTCCTCTCTCCTCCTTCCCATTACTCTCTCCTCTCTCCTCCTTCCCATTACTCTCTCCTCTCTCCTCCTTCCCATTACTCTCTCCTCTCTCCTCCTTCCCATCACTCTCTCCTCTCTCCTCCTTCCCATTACTCTCTCCTCCTTCCCATTACTCTCTCCTCTCTCCTCCTTCCCATTACTCTCTCCTCCTTCCCATCACTCTCTCCTCTCTCCTCCTTCCCATTACTCTCTCCTCCTCCCATTACTCTCTCCTCCTTCCCATCACTCTCTCCTCTCTCCTCCTTCCCATTACTCTCTCCTCCTCCCATTTCCCTCTCCTCCTTCCCATCCTCTCTCCTCCTTCCCATCACTCTCTCCTCTCTCCTCCTTCCCATTACTCTCTCCTCCTTCCCATTACTCTCTCCTCTCTCCTCCTTCCCATTACTCTCTCCTCCTTCCCATTACTCTCTCCTCTCTCCTCCTTCCCATTACTCCTCTCTCCTCCTTCCCATCACTCTCTCCTCTCTCCTCCTTCCCATTACTCTCTCCTCTCCTCCTTCCCATTCTCTCCTCTTCCCTCTCTCTCCTCCTTCCCATCACTCTCTCCTCTCTCCTCCTTCCCATTACTCTCTCCTCCTTCCCATCCTCTCTCCTCTCTCCTCCTTCCCATTACTCTCTCCTCTCTCCTCCTTCCCATCCCTCTCTCCTCCTTCCCATCCCTCTCTCCTCCTTCCCATCACTCTCTCCTCTCTCCTCCTTCCCCTCCTCCTCCTTCCCATTACTCTCTCCTCTCTCCTCCTTCCCATTACTCTCTCCTCTCTCCTCCTTCCCATTACTCTCTCCTCCTTCCCCTCTCCTCCTTCCCATTACTCTCTCCTCCTTCCCATTACTCTCTCTCTCTCCTCCTTCCCATTACTCTCTCCTCTCTCCTCCTTCCCATCACTCTCTCTCCTCCTTCCCATCCTCTCTCCTCTCTCCTCCTTCCCATCCTCTCTCCTCCTTCCCATTACTCTCTCCTCTCTCCTCCTTCCCATTACTCTCTCCTCTCTCCTCCTTCCCATCTCTCTCCTCCTTCCCCACTCTCTCCTCTCTCCTCCTTCCCATACTCTCTCCTCTCTCCTCCTTCCCATTACTCTCTCCTCTCTCCTCCTTCCCATCACTCTCTCCTCCTTCCCATCTCTCTCTCTCTCCTCCTTCCCATTACTCTCTCCTCTCTCCTCCTTCCCATTACTCTCTCCTCTCTCCTCCTTCCCATTACTCTCTCCTCTCTTCCTCCTTCCCATCTCCTCTCTCCTCCTTCCCATTACTCTCTCCTCTCTCCTCCTTCCCATTACTCTCTCCTCTCTCCTCCTTCCCACTCTCTCCTCTCTCCTCCTTCCCATCCTCTCTCTCCTCTCTCCTCCTTCCCATTACTCTCTCCTCTCTCCTCCTTCCCATTACTCTCTCCCTCTCCTCCTTCCCATTACTCTCTCCTCTCTCCTCCTTCCCATCACTCTCTCCTCTCTCCTCCTTCCCATTACTCTCTCCCTCTCCTCCTTCCCATTACTCTCTCCTCTCCTTTCCCATCACTCTCTCCTCTCTCCTCCTTCCCATCACTCTCTCCTCTCTCCTCCTTCCCATTACTCTCTCTCTCTCCTCCTTCCCATTACTCTCTCCTCTCTCCTCCTTCCCATTACTCTCTCCTCTCCTTTTCATCACTCTCTCCTCCTTCCCATTACTCAATCACATGTATTTATAAAGCCCTTCTTACATCAGCTGATATCTCAAAGTGCTGTACAGAAACCCAGCCTGAAACCCCAAACAGCAAGCAATGCAGGTGTAGAAGCACGGTGGCTAGGAAAAACTCCCTAGAAAGGCCAAAACCTAGGAAGAAACCTAGAGAGGAACCAGGCTTTGATGGGTGGGCCAGTCCTCTTCTGGCTGTGTCAGGTGGAGATTATAACAGAACATGGCCAAGATGTTCAAATGTTCATAGATGACCAACAAGAGATTATAACAGAACATGACCAAGATGTTCAAATGTTCATAGATGACCAACAAGAGATTATAACAGAACATGGCCAAGATGTTCAAATGTTCATAGATGACCAGCAGGATCAGATAATAATGAATCACAGTGGTTGTCGAGGGTGCAACAGGTCAGCACCTCAGGAGTAAATGTCAGTTGGCTTTTCATAGCCGATCATTCAGAGTTAGAGACAGCAGGTACAGTAGAGAGAGAGGGAGTTGAAAACAGCAGGTCTGGGACAGGTAGCACCTCCGGTGAACAGGTCAGGGTTCCATAGCCGCAGGCAGAACAGTTGAAACTGGAGCAGCAGCACGACCAGGTGGACTGGGGACAGCAAGGAGTCATCAGGCCAGGTAGTGCTGAGGCATGGTCCTAGGGCTCAGGTCCTCCGAGAGAAGAGAGAGAAAGAGAGAATTAGAGAGAGCATACTTAAATTCACACAGGACACCGGATAAGACAGGAGAATTACTCCAGATATAACAGACTGACCCTAGCCCCCCGACACATAAACTACTGCAGCATAAATACTGGAGGCTGAGGCAGGAGGGGTCAGGAGACACTGTGGCCCGATCCGATGATACCCCCAGACAGGGCCAAACAGGCAGGATATAACCCCACCCACTTTGCCAATGCACAGCCCCCACACCACTAGAGGGATATCTTCAACCACCAACTTACCATCCTGAGACAAGGCCGAGTATAGCCCACGAAGATCTCCGCCACGGCACAACCCAAGGGGGGGGGCGCCAACCCAGACAGGAAGATCACGTCACTGACTCAACCCACTCAAGTGACACACCCCTCCTAGGGATGGCATGGAAGAGCACCAGTAAGCCAGTAACTCAGCCCCTGTAATAGGGTGAGAGGCAGAGAATCCCAGTGGAGAGAGGGGAACCGGCCAGGCAGAGGCAGCAAGGTCGGTTCGTTGCTACAGAGCCTTTCCGTTCACCTTCACACTCCTGGGCCAGACTGCACTCAATCATATGACCCACTGAAGAGATGAGTCTTCAGTAAAGACTTAAAGGTTGAGACCGAGTCTGCGTCTCTCACATGGGTAGGCAGACCATTCCATAAAAATGGAGCTCTATAGGAGAAAGCTCTGCCTCCAGCTGTTTGCTTAGAAATTCTAGGGACAATTAGGAGGCCTGCGTCTTGTGACCGTAGCGTACGTGTAGGTATGTACGGCAGGACCAAAACGGAGGTAGGAGCAAGTCCATGTAATGCTTTGTTGGTTAGCAGTAAAACCTTGACATCAGCCCTTGCCTTAACAGGAAGCCAGTGTAGAGAGGCTAGCACTGGAGTAATATGATCACATTATTTACCCTCTCCTCTCCTTCCCATCAATCTCTCCTCTCCTAATCACTCTCTCCTCATCACTCTCTCCTCTCCTCATCACTCTCTCTCTCCTCATCACATTATCCTCTCTCCTCATCACTCTCTCTTCATCATTCTCTCCTCATCACTCTCTCCTCTCCTCACCACTCTCTCCTCTCCTCATCACATTCTCATCACTCTCTCTTCATCATTCTCTCCTCTCCTCATCACTCTCTCCTCTTCTCCTCATTCTCCCCTCTTCATCACTCATCTCCTTCCCATCAATCTCTCCTCTTCTCTCCTCATCTGTCTAAGTTTCTTTCTAGGTTCTGGCCTTTCTAGGGAGTTTTTCCAAGCCACCGTGCTTCTACACCTGCACTGCTTGCTGTTTGGGGTTTTAGGCTGGGTTTCTGTACAGCACTTTGTGACATGGGCTGATGTAAGAAGGGCTTTATAAATAAATCTCTCCTCTCCATCAATCTGTTCTCTCCTCGTTCCTCTCCACCACTATCACCACTAGTCTGTGAAAGTGACTGAACATCATGTGATACACTGAGGCCTTTCACAGTTACTGCTGTCATACACAGTATAATGTATAGTTACTGCTGTCATACACAGTATAATGTATAGTTACTGCTGTCATACACAGTATAATGTATAGTTACTGCTGTCATACACAGTATAATGTATAGTTACTGCTGTCATACACAGTATAATGTATAGTTACTGCTGTCATACACAGTATAATGTATAGTTACTGCTGTCATACACAGTATAATGTATAGTTACTGCTGTCATACACAGTATAATGTATAGTTACTGCTGTCATACACAGTATAATGTATAGTTACTGCTGTCATACACAGTATAATGTATAGTTACTGCTGTCATACACAGTATAATGTATAGTTACTGCTGTCATACACAGTATAATGTATAGTTACTGCTGTCATACACAGTATAATGTATAGTTACTGCTGTCATACACAGTATAATGTATAGTTACTGCTGTCATACACAGTATAATGTATAGTTACTGCTGTCATACACAGTATAATGTATAGTTACTGCTGTCATACACAGTATAATGTATAGTTACTGCTGTCATACACAGTATAATGTATAGTTACTGCTGTCATACAGTATAATGTATAGTTACTGCTGTCTCAGTATAATGACAGTTCTGCTAGGGAGACATGTCACAGTGAGACACTCTGTAGTGAGACACTCTGTAGGGAGACATGTATGAGACACTCTGTAGTATAATGGGAGACATGTCACAGTGAGACACTCTGTAGGGAGACACTCTGTCAGACATGTCACAGTGAGACACTCTATAATGGAGACACTCTGTATAAGGGAGACATGTCACAGTGAGACGCTCTGTAGGGAGACATGTCACAGTGAGACACTCTGTAGGGAGACATGTCACAGTGAGACACTCTGTAGGGAGACATGTCACAGTGAGACACTCTGTAGGGAGACATGTCACAGTGAGACACTCTGTAGGGAGACATGTCACAGTGAGACACTCTGTAGGGAGACATGTCACAGTGAGACACTCTGTAGGGAGACATGTCACAGTGAGACACTCTGTAGGGAGACATGTCACAGTGAGACACTCTGTAGGGAGACATGTCACAGTGAGACGCTCTGTAGGGAGACATGTCACAGTGAGACACTCTGTAGAGACGCTCTGTACTCTGGGAGACACTCTGTAGGGAGACATGTCACAGTGAGACACTCTGTAGGGAGACACTCTGTCACAGGAGACACTCTGTAGGGAGACATGTCCCAGTGAGACACTCTGTAGGGAGACATGTCACAGTGAGACACTCTGTAGGGAGACATGTCACAGTGAGACACTCTGTAAGGAGACATGTCACAGTGAGACACTCTGTAGGGAGACACTCTGTAGGGAGACATGTCACAGTGAGACACTCTGTAGGGAGACATGTCACAGTGAGACACTCTGTAGGGAGACATGTCACAGTGAGACACTCTGTAGGGAGACACTCTGTAGGGAGACATGTCACAGTGAGACACTCTGTAGGGAGATTTGTGTCACAGTGAGACACTCTGTAGGGAGATTTGTGTCACAGTGAGACACTCTGTAGGGAGATTTGTGTCACAGTGAGACACTCTGTAGGGAGACACTCTGTAGGGAGACATGTCACAGTGAGACACTCTGTAGGGAGACATGTCACAGTGAGACACTCTGTAAGGAGACATGTCACAGTGAGACACTCTGTAAGGAGACATGTCACAGTGAGACACGCTGTAGGGAGACATGTCACAGTGAGACACTCTGTAGGGAGACACTCTGTAGAGAGACATGTCACAGTGAGAGACTCTGTAGGGAGACACTCTGTAGGGAGACATGTCACAGTGAGACGCTCTGTAGGGAGACATGTCACAGTGAGACACTCTGTAGGGAGACATGTCACAGTGAGACACTCTGTAGGGAGACATGTCACAGTGAGACACTCTGTAGGAGACACTCTGTAGAGAGACATGTCACAGTGAGACACTCTGTAGGGAGACATGTCACAGTGAGACACTCTGTAGGGAGACATGTCACAGTGAGACACTCTGTAGGGAGACATGTCACAGTGAGACACTCTGTACTCTGGGAGACATGTCACAGTGAGACACTCTGTAGGGAGACATGTCACAGTGAGACACTCTGTAGGGAGACACTCTGTAGGGAGACATGTCACAGTGAGACACTCTGTAGGGAGACATGTCACAGTGAGACACTCTGTAGGGAGACATGTCACAGTGAGACACTCTGTAGTGAGACACTCTGTAGGGAGACATGTCACAGTGAGACACTCTGTAGGAGACACTCTGTAGGGAGATGTCACAGTGAGACACTCTGTAGGGAGACATGTCACAGGGAGACATGTCACAGTGAGACACTCTGTAGGGAGACATGTCACAGTGAGACACTCTGTAGGGAGACATGTCACAGTGAGACACTGTAGGGAGACATGTCACAGTGAGACACTCTGTAGGGAGACATGTCACAGTGAGACACTCTGTAGGGAGACATGTCACAGTGAGACACTCTGTAGGGAGACACTCTGTAGGGAGACATGTCACAGTGAGACACTCTGTAGGGAGACATGTCACAGTGAGACACTCTGTAGGGAGACATGTCACAGTGAGACACTCTGTAGGGAGACATGTCACAGTGAGACACTCTGTAGGGAGACATGTCACAGTGAGACACTCTGTAGGGAGACATGTCACAGTGAGACACTCTGTAGGGAGACATGTCACAGTGAGACACTCTGTAGGGAGACACTCTGTAGGGAGACATGTCACAGTGAGACACTCTGTAGGGAGACATGTCACAGTGAGACACTCTGTAGGGAGACATGTCACAGTGAGACACTCTGTAGGGAGACATGTCACAGTGAGACACTCTGTAGGGAGACATGTCACAGTGAGACACTCTGTATGTCACAGTGAGACACTCTGTAGGGAGACATGTCACAGTGAGACACTCTGTAGGGAGACATCTCACAGTGAGACACTCTGTAGGGAGACACTCTGTCACAGGGAGACACACTCTGTAGGGAGACACTCTGTAGGGAGACATGTCACAGTGAGACACTCTGTAGGGAGACACTCTGTAGGGAGACATGTCACAGTGAGACACTCTGTAGGGAGACATGTCACAGTGAGACACTCTGTAGGGAGACATGTCACAGTGAGACACTCTGTAGGAGACATGTCACAGTGAGACACTCTGTAGGGAGACATGTCACAGTGAGACACTCTGTAGGGAGACATGTCACAGTGAGACACTCTGTAGGGAGACATGTCACAGTGAGACACTCTGTAGGGAGACATGTCACAGTGAGACACTCTGTAGGGAGACATGTCACAGTAGGGAGACACTCTGTAGGGAGACATGTCACAGGAGACACTCTGTAGGAGACACTCTGTAGGGAGACATGTCACAGTGAGACACTCTGTAGGGAGACATGTCACAGTGAGACACTCTGTAGGGAGACATGTCACAGTGAGACACTCTGTAGGGAGACATGTCACAGTGAGACACTCTGTAGGGAGACATGTCACAGTGAGACACTCTGTAGGGAGACATGTCACAGTGAGACACTCTGTAGGGAGACACTCTGTAGGGAGACATGTCACAGTGAGACACTCTGTAGGGAGACACAGTGAGACACTCTGTAGGGAGACACTCTGTAGGGAGACATGTCAGTGAGACACTCTGTAGGGAGACACTCTGTAGGGAGACATGTCACAGTGAGACACTCTGTAGGGAGACATGTAGGTGAGACACTCTGTAGGGAGACATGTCACAGTGACACTCTGTAGGAGACACTCTGTAGGGAGACATGTCACAGTGAGACACTCTGTCACAAGGGAGACACTCTGTAGGGAGACATGTCACAGTGAGACACTCTGTAGGGAGACATGTCACAGTGAGACACTAGGGAGACACTCTGTAGGGAGACATGTCAGTGAGACACTCTGTAGGGAGACACTCTGTAGGGAGACATGTCACAGTGAGACACTCTGTAGGGAGACATGTCACAGTGAGACACTCTGTAGGGAGACACTCTGTAGGGAGACATGTCACAGTGAGACACTCTGTAGGGAGACATGTCACAGTGAGACACTCTGTAGGGAGACATGTCACAGTGAGACACTCTGTAGGAGACACTCTGTAGGGAGACATGTCACAGTGAGACACTCTGTAGGGAGACATGTCACAGTGAGACACTCTGTAGGGAGACATGTCACAGGGAGACACTCTGTAGGGAGACATGTCCCAGTGAGACACTCTGTAGGGAGACATGTCACAGTGAGACACTCTGTAGGGAGACATGTCACAGTGAGACACTCTGTAGGGAGACACTCTGTAGGGAGACATGTCACAGTGAGACACTCTGTAGGGAGACATGTCACAGTGAGACACTCTGTAGGGAGACATGTCTCAGGAGACATGTCACAGGGAGACACTCTGTAGGGAGACATGTCACAGTGAGACACTCTGTAGGGAGACACTCTGTAGGGAGACATGTCACAGTGAGACACTCTGTAGGGAGACATGTCACAGTGAGACACTCTGTAGGGAGACATGTCCCAGTGAGACACTCTGTAGGGAGACATGTCACAGTGAGACACTCTGTAGGGAGACACTCTGTAGGGAGACATGTCACAGTGAGACACTCTGTAGGGAGACATGTCACAGTGAGACACTCTGTAGGAGACACTCTGTAGGAGACACTCTGTAGGGAGACATGTCACAGTGAGACACTCTGTAGGGAGACATGTCACAGTGAGACACTATGTAGGGAGACACTCTGTAGGGAGACATGTCACAGTGAGACACTCTGTAGGGAGACATGTCACAGTGAGACACTCTGTAGGGAGACACTTCACAGTGAGACACTCTGTAGGGAGACATGTCACAGTGAGACACTCTGTAGGGAGACATGTCACAGTGAGACACTCTGTAGGGAGACACTCTGTAAGGAGACATGTCACAGTGAGACACTCTGTAGGGAGACATGTCACAGTGAGACACTCTGTAGGGAGACATGTCACAGTGAGACACTCTGTAGGGAGACATGTCACAGTATAGACACTCTGTAGTGAGACACTCTGTAGGGAGACACTCTGTAGGGAGACATGTCACAGTGAGACACTCTGTAGGGAGACATGTCACAGTGAGACACTCTGTAGGGAGACATGTCACAGTGAGACACTCTGTAGGGAGACACTCTGTAGGGAGACATGTCACAGTGAGACACTCTGTAGGGAGACATGTCACAGTGAGACACTCTGTAGGGAGACATGTCACAGTGAGACACTCTGTAGGGAGACATGTCACAGTGAGACACTCTGTAGGGAGACACTCTGTAGGGAGACATGTCACAGTGAGACACTCTGTAGGGAGACATGTCACAGTGAGACACTCTGTAGGGAGACACTCTGTAGGGAGACATGTCACAGTGAGACGCTCTGTAGGGAGACATGTCACAGTGAGACGCTCTGTAGGGAGACACTCTGTAGGGAGACATGTCACAGTGAGACACTCTGTAGGGAGACACTCTGTAGGGAGACATGTCACAGTATAGACACTCTGTAGTGAGACACTCTGTAGGGAGACATGTCACAGTGAGACACTCTGTAGGGAGACATGTCACAGTGAGACACTCTGTAGGGAGACATGTCACAGTAGACACTCACAGTGAGACACTCTGTAGGGAGACATGTCCCAGTGAGACACTCTGTAGGGAGACATGTCACAGTGAGACACTCTGTAGGGAGACACTCTGTAGGGAGACACTCTGTAGGGAGACATGTCACAGTGAGACGCTCTGTAGGGAGACATGTCACAGTGAGACACTCTGTAGGGAGACATGTCACAGTGAGACACTCTGTAGGAGACATGTCCCAGTGAGACACTCTGTAGGGAGACATGTCACAGTGAGACACTCTGTAGGGAGACACTCTGTAGGGAGACATGTCACAGTGAGACACTCTGTAGGGAGACATGTCACAGTGAGACACTCTGTAGGGAGACATGTCACAGTGAGACACTCTGTAGGGAGACACTCTGTAGGGAGACACTCTGTAGGGAGACATGTCACAGTGAGACACTCTGTAGGGAGACACTCTGTAGAGAGACATGTCACAGTGAGACACTCTGTAGGGAGACACTCTGTCCCAGGGAGACACTCTGTAGGGAGACATGTCACAGGGAGACACTCTGTAGGGAGACACTCTGTAGGGAGACATGTCACAGTGAGACACTATGTAGGGAGACACTCTGTAGGGAGACATGTCACAGTGAGACACTCTGTAGGGAGACATGTCACAGTGAGACACTCTGTAGGGAGACATGTCACAGTGAGACACTCTGTAGGGAGACATGTCACAGTGAGACACTCTGTAGGGAGACATGTCACAGTGAGACACTCTGTAGGGAGACATGTCACAGTGAGACACTCTGTAGGGAGACATGTCACAGTATAGACACTCTGTAGTGAGACACTCTGTAGGGAGACATGTCACAGTGAGACACTCTGTAGGGAGACATGTCACAGTGAGACACTCTGTAGGGAGACATGTCACAGTGAGACACTCTGTAGGGAGACATGTCACAGTGAGACACTCTGTAGGGAGACACTCTGTAGGGAGACATGTCACAGTGAGACACTCTGTAGGGAGACACTCTGTAGGGAGACATGTCACAGTGAGACACTCTGTAGGGAGACATGTCACAGTGAGACACTCTGTAGGGAGACATGTCACAGTGAGACACTCTGTAGGGAGACATGTCACAGTGAGACACTCTGTAGGGAGACATGTCACAGTGAGACACTCTGTAGGGAGACATGTCACAGTGAGACACTCTGTAGGGAGACATGTCACAGTGAGACACTCTGTAGGGAGACATGTCACAGTGAGACACTCTGTAGGGAGACACTCTGTAGGTGAGACACTCTGTAGGAGACATGTCACAGTGAGACACTCTGTAGGGAGACACTGTGGGAGACACTCTGTAGGGAGACATGTCACAGTGAGACACTCTGTAGGGAGACATGTCACAGTGAGACACTCTGTAGGGAGACATGTCACAGTGAGACGCTCTGTAGGGAGACACTCTGTAGGGAGACATGTCACAGTGAGACACTCTGTAGGGAGACACTCTGTAGGGAGACATGTCACAGTGAGACACTCTGTAGGGAGACACTCTGTAGAGAGACATGTCACAGTGAGACACTCTGTAGGGAGACACTCTGTAGGGAGACATGTCACAGTGAGACACTCTGTAGGGAGACACTCTGTAGGGAGACATGTCACAGTGAGACACTCTGTAGGGAGACATGTCACAGTGAGACACTCTGTAGGGAGACATGTCACAGTGAGACACTCTGTAGGGAGACATGTCACAGTGAGACACTCTGTAGGGAGACACTCTGTAGGGAGACATGTCACAGTGAGACGCTCTGTAGGGAGACATGTCACAGTGAGACACTCTGTAGGGAGACATGTCACAGTGAGACACTCTGTAGGGAGACATGTCACAGTGAGACGCTCTGTAGGGAGACATGTCACAGTGAGACACTCTGTAGGGAGACATGTCCCAGTGAGACACTCTGTAGGGAGACACTCTGTAGGAGACATGTCACAGTGAGACACTCTGTAGGGAGACACTCTGTAGGGAGACATGTCCCAGTGAGACACTCTGTAGGGAGACATGTCACAGTGAGACGCTCTGTCTCTGAGAAATGTCTCCCAGGCAGTGTAACTGAAGCGTCTCCCGATGTGTCCAGACTGGCTTTTCCACCAGCCGTAGTAGCAGTAGGCCAGAGACTAGACCTGCCATAGTTATTAACATCGTTGAACAGAAACCACATTCCACTTCCTGTAAAGCCTTTGGTCCGACCAGGTCAGGAATGTTCTGTATGTAGGAAGTAAACATTTGGTCCAACCAGGTTAGGAATGTTCTGTATGTAGGAAGTAAAGCATTTGGTCCAACCAGGTTAGGAATGTCTGTATGTAGGAAGTCATTGTGACACTATAGCCGTAAACACCTAACATCTGATCCCAGTACAGGCCTCTGGAAGTCACATTATAACAGTGTATTCCTAACATCTGATCCCAGTACAGACCTCTGAGTCAAACAGAACGACAACATACTGATCTCCTTATTTAACATCCTGGGTTTGTTTTCATTAGAATCACCTCCCGTGTATCAACATGCCCAGAACCCAGGGGCACATTCAACTACTACTTTCATACTGTGGTACAGTTCAAACCAAAAGGCCTTCCTCATTATCCTCACCTCAGACCTTTATTACATTTCATTACAGTAGACGCTCTTATCCAGAGCGACTTACAAATTGGTGCATACACCTTATGACAACCAGTGGAACAGCCCTTGCATCTAAATCTTGTTGGGGGGAGAGGATTACCTACCTTACTTACCCTATCCTGTATTCCTTGAAGAGGTAATGTTCTGTGTCTGGTTGATAGGATTGCTGACTGGCCCTGAGGAGTTTGTTCCACCATTAATGCAGCGAACAGTTTGACTGGGCTGAGCGGGAACTGTACTTCCTCAGTGGTAGGGGCGAGCAGGCCAGAGGTGGATGAACGCAGTGCCCTTGTTTGGGTGTAGGGTCTGTTCAGAGCCTGGAGGACTGAGGTGGACAGCTCCTAGGAGGACCATGGTCTTGTAATAATGTCTCTGTGTCTGGCCAGTAGGATTGGACAGCCCTGAGAGAACTTGGGAAGGTTGAACACCAGATGTCTCTGTGTCTGGTTGAGTAGTAGGGGTTTAATGGCACAGGCAGGGAGCCCAGCCAACAGGACCTGCAGTAATCAAGACGGGAGATGACAAGTGCCTGGTAGGATGCTTCCTGTGTGAGGCAGGGTGTCTGTTGTTGCATGAACCTACAGGATTGGACAGTCCTGAGGGTGGACCAGGTCACGCCAAGGTTCTGTGTCTGGGAGGAGGACACAATGGAGGTTGTCAACCGTGATGGCGAGATCATGGAACGGGCAGTCCTTCCCCGGGAGGAAGATGCTGAGGTTCAGTGAGGTGGTGATCCGTCTGGTCTGATATGTCTGCCAGACATGCAGACATGCGATTCCCACCTGGTCCTGTGAAATAATGTCTCTGTGTCTGGTCTGCATAGCAATGATAGGACAGACCTGAGGACCTATGACAGAGCCAAGTGACTTGGTGTATCTGGTAAGAGAGGGCCTAGAACAGAGCCCTGGGGACACCAGTGGTGAGAGCGCGTGGTGAGGAGACAGATTCTCGCCACGCCACCTGGTAGGAATGACCTGTCAGGTAGGACGCAACAAGCGTGGGTCGCTGGAGACCTGTGTGGAGAGGAGGATCTGATGGTTCTGTGTCTGGTTGGAGCAGAGGAGAGAGAGTTAGCTTTAGCAGTGCGGAGCGCCTCCGTGATACAGAGAAGAGCAGTCTCAGTTGAATGACTAGTCTTGAAACCTGACTGGTTTGGATCATGAAGGTCATTCTGTTGGTAGGATAGACTGGCCAAGGAGGACCAAGAGTTTTGGAGTAATGTCTCTGTGTCTGGTTGTAGTAGGACATCGGAGGGACAGTCCTAGGAGGACCAGAAGGGGTGCAACTCTGGCTCTCTTGTCTGGTTGGTAGGATTGGACAGTTGATGAGGACCTGAGGTAAGGGAAAGGTCTCGGAAATGTCTGGAGAAGAGAGGAGGGGATAGGGTCAGCGGGCAGGTTGTTGGGCGGCCGGCCGTCACAAGACGCAGATTTCATCTGGAGAGAGAGGGGAGAAAGAGGAGGAGCATAGGGTAGGGCAGTGTGAGCAGAACCAGCGGTGTCGTTTGACTTAGCAAACGAGGATCGGATGTCATCGACCTTCTTTTCAAAATGGTGACGAAGTCATCTGCAGAGAGGGAGGAGGGAGGGGGAGGATTCAGGAGGGAGGAGAAGGTGGCAAAGGTTCCTAGGGTTAGAGGCAGATGCTTGAGAACTTAGAATGGTAGAAATGTCTCTGTGTCTGGACAGGGAGGAAAATTGAGACAGCCCTGAAAGGATGCCAGGTGCAGGGATAATGTCTCTGTGTCTGGTTGGTAGCTGATTAGCAGGCAACAGCACGCTCCGTAGACAGCCCACCAGACTGTAACAGTCTCTGATGTCTGGTTACAACTTGGACTGTCTGAGTCTGTGTAGTAATGTCTCTGTGTCTGGTTGATAGGACTGGACAGCCCTGAGGACCTGTGTAATAATGTCTCTCTGTCTGGTTGACAGGATTGGACAGTCCTGAGGACCTGTGTAATAATGTCTCTGTGTCTGGTTGGTAGGATTGGACAGCCCTGAGGACCTGTGTAATAATGTCTCTGTGTCTGGTTGGTAGGATTGGACAGTCCTGAGGACCTGTGTAGTAATGTCTCTGTGTCTGGTTGGTAGGATTGGACAGCCCTGAGGACCTGTGTAATAATGTCTCTGTGTCTGGTTGGTAGGATTGGACAGTCCTGAGGACCTGTGTAGTAATGTCTCTGTGTCTGGTTGGTAGGATTGGACAGCCCTGAGGACCTGTGTAATAATGTCTCTGTGTCTGGTTGATAGGATTGGACAGTCCTGAGGACCTGTGTAATAATGTCTCTGTGTCTGGTTGATAGGATTGGACAGTCCTGAGGACCTGTGTAATAATGTCTCTGTGTCTGGTTGGTAGGATTGGACAGTCCAGAGGACCTGTGTAATAATGTCTCTGTGTCTGGTTGGTAGGATTGGACAGTCCAGAGGACCTGTGTGTGCTCTACTCTAACAGAGCAGCCTGCTACCTGAAAGATGGAAACAGCTCTGAGTGTATACAGGACTGCACCAGGTGAGACCCTCCTCAACAACTATACATTATTATATACATTATAGACATTATTATAGACATTATTATAGACATTATTATAGACATTATAGACATTCTTATAGACATTATAGATATTATTATAGACATTATTATAGTCATTATAGACATTCTTATAGACATTATAGATATTATTATAGACATTATTATAGTCATTATAGACATGATTATAGACATTATAGACATTATTATATACATTATTATAGACATTAGACATTATTTTAGACACTATTATAGACATTATTATAGACATTATTATAGACATTATTATAGACATTATAGACATTATTATAGACATTATTATCGACATTATTATCATGATTATAGACATCCTCCTTCCAGAACGGTCCTTCTTAGTCTTTGTCCCATATGGCAGTCTATTCCCTATATAGTGCCCTACTGCAGACTACAGGGACCAGTCTATTCCCTATATAGTGCCCTACTGCAGACCACAGGGACCAGTCTATTCCCTATATAGTGCCCTACTGCAGACCACAGGGACCAGTCTATTCCCTATATAGTGCCCTACTGCAGACCACAGGGACCAGTCTATTCCCTATATAGTGCCCTACTGCAGACCACAGGGACCAGTCTATTCCCTATATAGTGCCCTACTGCAGACCACAGGGACCAGGCTAGCTTGGTTGGTCTGGTTGAAACCATAGAGGAGGTCTGGTTGAAACCATAGAGGAGGCTTGGCTGGTCTGGTCTGGTTGAAACCATAGAGGAGGCTTGGCTGGTCTGGTTGAAGTTCTGTTGCGTGGGTCAAATCACTGGGGAAGACAAGCCAGAAAATATTCCACATTCCACAACCTGTGTGCTGTGATAATTGCATTGTTTGCTCTATAACCTGTTAGTTCATATGCATTGACATCATGATAAATAGGCCTCAGGCCTGAGACAATAAGAATACATTCAACCACACCTTTGTTTCATCACAAAACCTGAGTCTGATACAGTGACATCTGATTTGTGTGTGTGTGTGTGTGTGTGTGTGTGTGTGTGTGTGTGTGTGTGTGTGTGTGTGTGTGTGTGTGTGTGTGTGTGTGTGTGTGTGTGAAACCATGTGTGTGTGTGTGTGTGTGTGTGTGTGTCTGTGTAGAAAAACCATGTTGTCTCACCCTACTGGTATAGAAACACCACCCTCCTCTCTTCATATTGACTCACCCTACTGGTATAGAAACACCATCCTCCTCTCTTCATGTTGACTCACCCTACTGGTAGAGAAACACCACCCTCCTCTCTTCATGTTGACTCAAACCTACTGGGAGAGAAACACCACCCTCCTCTCTTCTGTTGACTCACCCTACTGGAGAAACACCACCCTGGTCTCTTCATGTTGACTCACCCTACTGGTAGGAAACACCACCCTCCTCTCTTCATGTTGACTCACCCTACTGGTAGAGAAACACCACCCTCCTCTCTTCATGTTGACTCACCCTACTGGTAGAGAAACACCACCCTCCTCTCTTCATGTTGACTCACCCTACTGGTTGAGAAACACCACACCTCCTCTCTTCATGTTGACTCACCCTACTGGTAGAGAAACACCTTGCCATACTCTCTCTTCATGTTGACTCACCCTACTGGAGAGAAACACCACCCTCCTCTCTTCATGTTGACTCACCCTACTGGTAGAGAAACACCACCCTCCTGGTCTGGTCATGTTGACTCACCCTACTGGTAGAGAAACACCACCCTCCTCTCTTCATGTTGACTCACCCTACTGGTTGAAACACCAAGGACCATCCTGGTCTCTTCATGTTGACTCACCCTACTGGAGAAACACCATCCTCCTCTCTTCTGGTTGACTCACCCTACTGGTAGAGAAACACCATCCTCCTCTCTACATGTTGACTCACCATACTGGTAGAGAAACACCATCCTCCTCTCTACATGTTGCCTCACCCTACTGGTGAGAAACACCAATGGTCACCCTCCTCTCTCATGTTGACTCACCCTACTGGTAGAAACACCATCCTCTCTCTCATGTTGACTCACCCTACTGGTAGAGAAACACCATCCTCCTCTCTTCATGTTGACTCACCCTACTGGTAGAGAAACACCATCCTCCTCTCTTCATGTTGACTCACCCTACTGGTAGAGAAACACCACATTCCTCTCTACATGTTGACTCACCCTACTGGTAGAGAAACACCATTGTTTCCTCTCTACATGTTGACTTCACTGGTATGAAACACCATCCTCCTCTCTCATGTTGACTCACCCTACTGGTAAGAGACATTCAACACCACCTCCCTCTCTCATGTTGACTCACCCTACTGGAAACACCATCCTCCCTCTACATGTTGACTCACCCTACTGGTAGAGAAACACCATCCTCCTCTCTACATGTTGACTCACCCTACTGGTAGAGAAACACCAATGCACCCTCCTCTCTTCATGTTGACTCACCCTACTGGTAGAGAAACACCAATGCATCCTCCTCTCTTCATGTTGTCTCACCCTACTGGTAGAGAAACACCACCCTCCTCTCTTCATGTTGTCTCACCCTACTGGTAGAGAAATTACCCTCCTCTCTTCATGTTGTCTCACCCTACTGGTAGAGAAACACCATCCTCCCCTCTTCATGTTGTCTCACCCTACTGGTAGCTAGAAACACATCTTCATGTTTCTACCCTACTGGTAGAAAAACACAATCCACCCTCCTCATCTCACATGTTGACTCACCCTACTGGTAGAGAAACATTAGCCTCTCTCTTCAGCATTTGTCTCACCCTACTGGTAGAGAAACACCACCCTCCTCTCTTCATGCCTTCACCCTACTGGTCTAGAAACACCATCCTCCTCTCTACATGTTGACTCACCCTACTGGTATAGAAACCCACCCTCCTCTCTTCATATTGACTCACAATACTGATATAGAAACACCATCCTCCTCTCTTCATGTTGACTCACCCTACTAGTACAGAGAAACACCATCCTCCCTCTCATTCATGTTGACTCACCCTACTGGTAGAGAAACACCATCCTCCTCTCTACATGTTGACTCACCCTACTGGTAGAGAAACACCATCCTCCTCTCTCTCATGTAAAACTCATGTTGACTTGGTATCCTCAGTCTCATGCTACATGCGCTAGGGAGCTAGGTACTATAGTGTGGGTGTATGCAGGGCCAGACCTGATCCCTTCCTATCCTCAGTCTCATGCTACATGCGCTAGGTAAAGGTACTATACTGTAGGTGTATACAGGGCCAGACCTAATAATATAATAATATATGCCATTTAGCAGTTTGCTTTTATCCAAAGCGACTTACAGTCATGTGTGCATACATTCTACGTATGGGTGGTCAGGGAATCTGAACCCACTACCCTGGCGTTACAAGCGCCATGCTCTACCAACTGAGCTAACAGAAGGACCTGATCCCAGTCCTCAGTCTCATGCTACATGCAGCTAGGTAGCTAGGTACTGTACTGTAGGTGTATACAGGGCCAGACCTGATCCCTTTCTGATTGGTCCTCACGCTACATGCGCTAGGTAGCTAGGTACTATAGTGTAGGTGTATACAGGGCCAGACCTGATCCCTTCCTATCCTCAGTCTCATGCTACATGCGCTAGGTAGCTAGGTACTGTACTGTAGGTGTATACAGGGCCAGACCTGATCCCTTCCTATCCTCAGTCTCATGCTACATGCGCTAGGTAGCTAGGTACTATAGTGTAGGTGTATACAGGGCCAGACCTGATCCCTTCCTATCCTCAGTCTCATGCTACATGCGCTAGGTAGCTAGGTACTATAGTGTAGGTGTATACAGGGCCAGACCTGATCCCTTCCTATCCTCAGTCTCATGCTACATGCGCTAGGTAGCTAGGTACTATAGTGTAGGTGTATACAGGGCCAGACCTGATCCCTTCCCGTCCTCAGTCTCATGCTACATGTGCTAGGTAGCTAGGTACTATAGTGTGGGTGTATACAGGGCCAGATCTGATCCTTTCCCATCCTCAGTCTCATGCTACATGCGCTAGGTAGCTAGGTACTGTACTGTAGGTGTATACAGGGCCAGACCTAATCCTTTCCCATCCTCATGCTACATGCGCTAGGTAGCTAGGTACTGTACTGTAGGTGTATACAGGGCCAGACCTGATCCCTTCCTATCCTCAGTCTCATGCTACATGCGCTAGGTAGCTAGGTACTGTACTGTAGGTGTATACAGGGCCAGACCTAATCCTTTCCCATCCTCATGCTACATGCGCTAGGTAGCTAGGTACTGTACTGTAGGTGTATACAGGGCCAGACCTGATCCCTTCCTATCCTCAGTCTCATGCTACATGCGCTAGGTAGCTAGGTACTGTACTGTAGGTGTATACAGGGCCAGACCTGATCCCTTCCTATCCTCAGTCTCATGCTACATGCGCTAGGTAGCTAGGTACTGTACTGTAGGTGTATACAGGGCCAGACCTGATCCCTTCCTAACCTCAGTCTCATGCTACATGCGCTAGGTAGCTAGGTACTGTACTGTAGGTGTATACAGGGCCAGACCTGATCCCTTCCCATCCTCAGTCTCATGCTACATGCGCTAGGTAGCTAGGTACTGTACTGTAGGTGTATACAGGGCCAGACCTGATCCCTTCCTATCCTCAGTCTCATGCTACATGCGCTAGGTAGCTAGGTACTGTACTGTAGGTGTATACAGGGCCAGACCTGATCCCTTCCTATCCTCAGTCTCACGCTACATGCGCTAGGTAGCTAGGTACTATAGTGTAGGTGTATACAGGGCCAGACCTGATCCCTTCCTATCCTCAGTCTCATGCTACATGCGCTAGGTAGCTAGGTACTATAGTGTAGGTGTATACAGGGCCAGACCTGATCCCTTCCTATCCTCAGTCTCATGCTACATGCGCTAGGTAGCTAGGTACTATAGTGTAGGTGTATACAGGGCCAGACCTGATCCCTTCCTATCCTCAGTCTCATGCTACATGCGCTAGGTAGCTAGGTACTGTACTGTAGGTGTATACAGGGCCAGACCTAATCCTTTCCCATCCTCATGCTACATGCGCTAGGTAGCTAGGTACTGTACTGTAGGTGTATACAGGGCCAGACCTGATCCCTTCCTATCCTCAGTCTCATGCTACATGCGCTAGGTAGCTAGGTACTATACTGTAGGTGTATACAGGGCCAGGCTTGATCCTGTCCTCAGTCTCATGCTAGGGAGCTAGGTACTATAGTGTAGGTGTATACAGGGCCAGACCTGATCCCTTCCTATCCTCAGTCTCATGCTACATGCGCTAGGTAGCTAGGTACTATAGTGTAGGTGTATACAGGGCCAGACCTGATCCCTTCCTATCCTCAGTCTCATGCTACATGCGCTAGGTAGCTAGGTACTGTACTGTAGGTGTATACAGGGCCAGACCTGATCCCTTCCTAACCTCAGTCTCACGCTACATGCGCTAGGTAGCTAGGTACTATAGTGTAGGTGTATACAGGGCCAGACCTGATCCCTTCCTATCCTCAGTCTCATGCTACATGCGCTAGGTAGCTAGGTACTATAGTGTAGGTGTATACAGGGCCAGACCTGATCCCTTCCCGTCCTCAGTCTCATGCTATTTAAACCTGCAGGTCCTTGGAGCTGCAGCCCTTCTCCCTCAAGCCCCTCCTACGCAGAGCCATGGCTTATGAGACTATGGAGCGGTACCGACAGGCCTACGTGGATTACAAGACCGTGCTGCAGATAGATATCAGTGTGCAGGCTGCACACGACAGTGTTAACAGGTAAACTACTTCACCCTCACCTTTACCCTCATTAGGGTTGCAAAGTTCCATTAACTTCCCAAACTTCCCAGGTTTTCCAGAAATCCCAGTTGGTGGATTCCTGGAATCAAGAGACCATGAGCAGGCCATCTGGAATCAGGAGACGATGAGCAGGCCTTCTGGAATCAGGAGACCATGAGCAGGCCTTCTGGAATCAAGAGACCATGAGCAGGCCATCTGGAATCAGGAGACCATGAGCAGGCCTTCTGGAATCGGGAGACCATGAGCAGGCCTTCTGGAATCAGGAGACTGTGAGCAGGCCTTCTGGAATGGAATCAGCAGGCCATCTGGAAGACCATGAGCAGGCCATCTGGAATCAGGAGACCATGAGCAGGCCATCTGGAATCAGGAGACCATGAGCAGGCCATCTGGAATCAGGAGACCATGAGCAGGCCATCTGGAATCAGGAGACCGTGAGCAGGCCTTCTGGAATCAGGTGACTGTGAGCAGGCCATCTGGAATCAGGAGACCGTGAGCAGGCCTTCTGGAATCAGGAGACTGTGAGCAGGCCATCTGGAATCAGGAGACCGTGAGCAGGCCATCTGGAATCAGGAGACCGTGAGCAGGCCATCTGGAATCAGGAGACTGTGAGCAGGCCATCTGGAATCAGGAGACTGTGAGCAGGCCATCTGGAATCAGGAGACTGTGAGCAGGCCATCTGGAATCAGGTGACTGTGAGCAGGCCATCTGGAATCAGGTGACTGTGAGCAGGCCATCTGGAATCAGGTGACTGTGAGCAGGCCATCTGGAATCAGGTGACTGTGAGCAGGCCATCTGGAATCAGGAGACCTGTGAGCAGGCCATCTGGAATCAGGAGACCATGAGCAGGCCATCTGGAATCAGGAGACCATGAGCAGGCCATCTGGAATCAGGAGACCATGAGCAGGCCATCTGGAATCAGGAGACCATGAGCAGGCCATCTGGAATCAGGAGACCATGAGCAGGCCATCTGGAATCAGGAGACCATGAGCAGGCCATCTGGAATCAGGAGACCATGAGCAGGCCATCTGGAATCAGGAGACTGTGAGCAGGCCATCTGGAATCAGGAGACCGTGAGCAGGCCATCTGGAATCAGGTGACTGTGAGCAGGCCATCTGGAATCAGGAGACCGTGAGCAGGCCATCTGGAATCAGGTGACCGTGAGCAGGCCATCTGGAATCAGGTGACTGTGAGCAGGCCATCTGGAATCAGGTGACTGTGAGCAGACCTTCTGGAATCAGGAGACCATGAGCAGGCCATCTGGAATCAGGAGACCATGAGCAGGCCATCTGGAATCAAGAGACCATGAGCAGGCCATCTGGAATCAGGAGACCATGAGCAGGCCATCTGGAATCAGGAGACCGTGAGCAGGCCATCTGGAATCAGGTGACCGTGAGCAGGCCATCTGGAATCAGGTGACTGTGAGCAGGCCATCTGGAATCAGGTGACTGTGAGCAGGCCATCTGGAATCAGGTGACTGTGAGCAGGCCATCTGGAATCAGGAGACCATGAGCAGGCCATCTGGAATCAGGAGACCGTGAGCAGGCCATCTGGAATCAGGAGACCGTGAGCAGGCCATCTGGAATCAGGAGACCATGAGCCAGCCATCTGGAATCAGGAGACCGTGAGCCAGCCATCTGGAATCAGGAGACCGTGAGCCAGCCATCTGGAATCAGGAGACCGTGAGCCAGCCATCTGGAATCAGAAGACCGTGAGCCAGCCATCTGGAATCAGGAGACCGTGAGCAGGCCATCTCGAATCCACCGAGCAGGCCATCTGGAATCAGGAGACCGTGAGCAGGCCATCTGGAATCAGGAGACCGTGAGCAGGCCATCTGGAATCAGGTGACCGTGAGCCAGCCATCTGGAATCAGGAGACCGTGAGCCAGCCATCTGGAATCAGGAGACCGTGAGCAGGCCATCTCGAATCCACCGAGCAGGCCATCTGGAATCAGGAGACCGTGAGCAGGCCATCTGGAATCAGGAGACCATGAGCAGGCCATCTGGAATCAGGAGACCATGAGCAGGCCATCTGGAATAAGGAGACTGTGAGCAGGCCATCTGGAAACCACCGAGCACGATATCTCGAAAACCTGGACATTTTGGGAAAGTTAACAGAATTGATCCACCCTACAGTCACAACCATGTGAAGTGATTGAGAGTTTGTTTGAAAGGCCCAAGTCAGACCGCCTTAACTTATAGACTCTTAATTATCCAGCTCAGACGTCAATCTGCTTCAAGCAAACGCTGTGGTGTGAATTACCTGCTGTCCCTCCCTGTCCTCTAGCTACTATTTATACACTGTCCCTGCACTTACATAATAGAGGATGGGAGGATAACGCTGTGTGTGTGTGTGTGTGGTTCCTCCAGGATCACGCGGTTACTGATAGAGCAGGACGGAGAACAGTGGAGAGAGAAACTACCTGAGATCCCTCTGGTCCCACTATCAGCTCAGCAGCACCGCAGGGAGGAACCACCCAGCGCTGAGGTCCTACAGGCCAGAGCAGAGAAGGCCAAGCAGCACGCAGGTAGGGCTCTCTCACTCAGCCGAGTCCACACTCTTAGAACAAAAGGGTTCCAAGGGTTCTTTGGCTGTCCCCATAGGAGAACCCTTTGACGAACCCTTTTTGGTTCCAGGTAGAACTCTGTTGGGTTCCATGTAGAACCCGTTTTGGTTCCAGGTAGAACTCTGTTGGGTTCCATGTAGAACCCGTTTTGATTCCAGGTAGAACTCTGTTGGGTTCCATGTAGAACCCTTTTTGGTTCCAGGTAGAAATCTTTAGGGTTCCATGTAGAACTCTCTGGGGAAAGTGTTCTACCTGGAACCAAAAGTGTTCTACCGGGAACCAAAAGTGTTCTACCTGGAACCAAAAGGGTTCTACCTGGAACCAAAAGGGTTCTACCTGGAACCAAAAGGGTTCTACCTGGAACCAAAAAGGGTTCGTCAAAGGGTTCTCCTATGGGGACCGCTGAAGAACTCTTTTAGGTTCTAGACAGCACCTATTTATCTAAGCGTGTAGTCACCCAGAAGCTAATCAGTGTCCGCTGACCAGCCGTTTCCTCTGTCACAAGAGACTACATTCAGCCTGACTCACAGCATGAGTCCAGAATGACCCCCTACTCCCTATGTTGTTCACTAATTCTGACCAGAGCCCATAGCACCCTATTCCCTATATAGAGCACGACCTTTGGCCAGAGCCCAGGGTTAAACGCAGTGCAATAGGGAGCCATTTTCTGTTCAGCAAGCATCAGCATCATCATTCCTCATCCTCTGTCTGCTGTGAGCTGGAACCTTCAAAGGTCTTATCGTCGACTGCAGCAGTAGAGACTGGAGACACTGTCTGCTAGAGGACTGGAGGGGGACATACTGTCTGTTAGAAGACTGGAGGGGGACATACTGTCTGCAAGAGGACTGGAGGGGGACATACTGTCTGCAAGAGGACTGGAGGGGGACATACTGTCTGTTAGAGGACTGGAGGGGGACATACTGTCTCTTAGAGGACTGGAGGGGGACATACTGTCTCTTAGAGGACTGGAGGGGGACATACTGTCTCTTAGAGGACTGGAGGGGGACATACTGTCTGCTAGAGGACTGGAGGGGGACGTACTGTCTGTTAGAGGACTGGAGGGGGACGTACTGTCTGCTAGAGGACTGGAGGGAGACATACTGTCTGCTAGAGGACTGGAGGGAGACACTGTCTGCAAGAGGACTGGAGGGGGACATACTGTCTACAAGAGGACTGGAGGGAGACATACTGTCTGCTAGAGGACTAGAGGGAGACACTGTCTGCAAGAGGACTGGAGGGGGACATACTGTCTGCTAGAGGACTGGAGGGATACATACTGTCTGCTCGAGGACTGGAGGGAGACACTGTCTGCAAGAGGACTGGAGCTGGACATACTGTCTGTTAGAGGACTGGAGGGGGACATACTGTCTGCAAGAGGACTGGAGGGATACATACTTTCTGCTCGAGGACTGGAGGGAGACACTGTCTGCAAGAGGACTGGAGGGGGACATACTGTCTGTTAGAGGACTGGAGGGGGACATACTGTCTGTTAGAGGACTGGAGGGGGACATACTGTCTGTTAGAGGACTGGAGGGGGACATACTGTCTGCAAGGGGACTGGAGGGGGACATACTGTCTGTTAGAGGACTGGAGGGGGACATACTGTCTGCTAGAGGACTGGAGGGGGACATACTGTCTGCTAGAGGACTGGAGGGGGACATACTGTCTGCTAGAGGACTGGAGGGGGACATACTGTCTGTTAGAGGACTGGAGGGGGACATACTGTCTGTTAGAGGACTGGAGGGGGACATACTGTCTCTTAGAGGACTGGAGGGGGACATACTGTCTGCTTAGAGGACTGGAGGGGGACATACTGTCTGCTAGAGGACTGGAGGGGGACATACTGTCTGTTAGAGGACTGGAGGGGGACATACTGTCTAGAGGACTGGAGGGGGACATACTGTCTAGAGGACTGGAGGGGGACATACTGTCTCCTAGAGGACTGGAGGGGGACATACTGTCTCTTAGAGGACTGGAGGGGGACATACTGTCTGCAAGAGGACTGGAGGGGGACATACTGTCTGTTAGAGGACTGGAGGGGGACATACTGTCTGTTAGAGGACTGGAGGGGGACATACGGTCTGCTAGAGGACTGGAGGGGGACATACTGTCTCCTAGAGGACTGGAGGGGGACATACTGTTTGCTAGAGGACTGGAGGGGGACATACTGTCTGCAAGAGGACTGGAGGGGGACATACTGTCTGCAAGAGGACTGGAGGGGGACATACTGTCTGCTAGAGGACTGGAGGGGGACATACTGTCTGTGAGAGGACTGGAGGGGGACATACTGTCTGTGAGAGGACTGGAGGGGGACATACTGTCTGTTAGAGGACTGGAGGGGGACATACTGTCTGTTAGAGGACTGGAGGGGGACATACTGTCTGTTAGAGGACTGGAGGGGGACATACTGTCTGTTAGAGGACTGGAGGGGGACATACTGTCTGTTAGAGGACTGGAGGGGGACATACTGTCTGTTAGAGGACTGGAGGGGGACATACTGTCTGCTAGAGGACTGGAGGGGGACATACTGTCTGCTAGAGGACTGGAGGGGGACATACTGTCTGCTAGAGGACTGGAGGGGGACATACTGTCTGCTAGAGGACTGGAGGGGGCATACTGTCTGTTAGAGGACTGGAGGAGGACATACTGTCTGCTAGAGGACTGGAGGGGGACATACTGTCTGCTAGAGGACTGGAGGGGGACATACTGTCTGTTAGAGGACTGGAGGGGGACATACTGTCTGTTAGAGGACTGGAGGGGGACATACTGTCTGTGAGAGGACATACTGTCTGTGAGAGGACTGGAGGGGGACATACTGTCTGTAAGAGGACTGGAGGGGGACATACTGTCTGCTAGAGGACTGGAGGGGGACATACTGTCTGCTAGAGGACTGGAGGGGGACATACTGTCTGCTAGAGGACTGGAGGGGGACATACTGTCTGCTGAGGACTGGAGGGGGACATACTGTCTGTTAGAGGACTGGAGGGGGACATACTGTCTGCTAGAGGACTGAAGGGGGACATACTGTCTGTTAGAGGACTGGAGGGGGACATACTGTCTGTTAGAGGACTGGAGGGGGACATACTGTCTGCTAGAGGACTGGAGGGGGACATACTGTTTGCTAGAGGACTGGAGGGGGACATACTGTTTGCTAGAGGACTGGAGGGGGACATACTGTTTGCTAGAGGACTGGAGGGGGACATACTGTCTGCTGCTGGAGCCCCTTCCCCCTAGCCCTATACCCTAGCCCCTCCCCCCTAGCCCCTCCACCCTATACCCTAGCCCCTTCCCCATAGCCTTATACCCAAGCCCTTAGCCCCTCCTCCCCCGCCCTATACCCTAGCCCCTCCCCCCTAACCCTATACCCTAGCCCCTTCCCCCTTGCCTTATACCGTAGCCCCTAGCCCCTCCTCCCTCGCCCTATACCCTAGCCCCTCCCGCCTAGCCCCTCCCCTAACCCTATACCCTAGCCCTATACCCTAGCCCTCTTTCCCTAGCCTTATACCCTAGCCTTATCCCCTAGCCCTACTCTCCCTAGCCTTATCCCCTAGCCCCTCTCCCCTAGCTTTATCGCCTAGCCCCTCTCCCCTAGCCCTACTCTCCCTAGCCCTTCCCCCCTAGCCCTAGCCCCTCCCCCTAGCCTTATCCCCTAGCCCCTCTCCCCTAGCCTTATCCCCTAGCCCCTCTCCCCCCAGCCCTATACCCAAGCCCTAGCCCCAGTCCAAGTCCTAGCCTCAGACTTATCTTCAGCACCAGTCCCAGCCTCAGCCCTATACCCAAGCCCTAGCCTCAGCCCTATACCCTATACCCTAGCCTCAGCCCTATACCCTATCCCCAGGCTCAGCCCTATACCCAGCCCTATACACTAGCCCTATACCCTAGCCCCAGCCCTATACCCGAGCCCTAGCCTCAGCCCTATACCCCAGCCTCATCCCTATCTATACCCTAGCCCCAGCCTCAGCCCTATACCCTAGCCCAAGCCTCAGCCCTAGCCTCAGCCTTATACCCTAGCCCCAGCCTCATCCCCAGCCCTATACCCTAGCCCCAACCCCAGCCGTAGCCCCAGCCCTATACCCTAGCCCCAGCCCTATACCCCAGCCTCAGCCCTATACACTAGCCCCAGCCTCAGCCCTATACCCTAGCCCCAGCCCTATACCCAAGCCCCTGCCTCAGCCCTATACCCTAGCCCCAGCCTCAGCCTTATACCCAAGCCCCAGCGCTATGCCCCAGCCTCAGCCCTATACCCTAGCCCCATCCTCAGCCCTATACCCAAGCCCCAGCCCTATACCCAAGCCCTAGCCCCAGCCTCAGCCCTATACCCAGCCTCAGCCCTAGCCCTATACCCAAGCCCTAGCCACAACCCCAGCCCTAGCCCCAGCCTCAGCCTTATACCCAAGCCCTAGCCTCAGCCTTATACCCTAGCCCTAGCCTCAGCCCTATACCCAAGCCCCAGCCCTAGCCCCGGCCCTATACCCTAGCCCCAGCCTCAGCCCTATATCCTAGCCCCAGCCCTATACCCTATCCCCAGCCCTATACCCAAGCCCCTGCCTCAGCCCTATACCCTAGCCCCAGCTTCAGCCTTATACCCAAGCCCCAGCGCTATGCCCCAGCCTCAGCCCTATACCCTCACCCCATCCTCAGCCCTATACCCAAGCCCCAGCCCCAGCCCTATACCCAGCCTCAGCCCTAGCCCTATACCCAAGCCCTAGCCACAACCCCAGCCCTAGCCCCAGCCTTATACCCAAGCCCTAGCCTCAGCCTTATACCCTAGCCTCAGCCCTATACCCAAGCCCCAGCCCTATACCCTAGCCTCAGCCCTATACCCTAGCCCCAGCCTCAGCCCTATGCCCCAGCCCTATACCCTATCCCCAGCCCTATACCCAAGCCCTAGCCCCAGCCTCAGCCCTATTCCCAGCCTCAGCCCTAGCCCTATACCCAAGCCCTAGCCTCAGCCCCAGTCCCAGCCCTAGCCCCAGTCCTAGCCCCAGTCCTATACCCCAGCCCTAGCCCCAGTCCTAGCCCTAGCCCCAGTCCTATACCCCAGCCCTAACCCCAGTCCTAGCCCCATCCCCAGTCCTAGCCCCAGTCCTAGCCCCAGTCCGGGAAGCCCCAGTCCTATATCCCAGCCCTAGCCCCAGTCCTATACCCCAGCCCTAGCCCCAGTCCTAGCCCCATCCCCAGTCCTAGCCCCAGTCCTATACCCCAGCCCTAGCCCCAGTCCTAGCCCCATCCCCAGTCCTAGCCCCAGTCCTATACCCCAGTCCTATATCCCAGTCCTAGCCCCAGTCCTATACCCCAGTCCTATACCCCAGCCCTAGCCTCAGCCCCAGTCTCAGGGCCGTGCTGCAGCCAACCATAATTGATGTTTTAACTGTGATGAATGGAAGAAGGGAGCGGGCAGCTTTTTCCCAGAATAATAATAATAATATATGCCATTTATCCCAGACGCTTTTATCCAAAGCGACTTACAGTCATGTGTGCATACAGCCCTACGTATGGGTGGTCCCGGGAATCGAACCCACTACCCTGGCGTTACAAGCGCCATGCTCAGCCAACCTGATGTTTTAACTGTGATGAATGGAAGAAGGGAGCGGGCAGCTTTTTCCCAGAACACCCCAGTGGTCTAATTAATTAGCTGTCCATTATCACATGAATGACTGCTGATTCAACCTGTTTTCACCCTGGATTTTAAAGGACAAAATTACCACTCACTTATTTTTTTGTGAAATACGATTCTTACAACAAAAAAACACTAACATTTTTGTCAAGTTACTCAGTATGATGTCACACATTTCCTCAACCAACACCGTTTCTTCCTTTGCCTGCAGCTCAAAAAGCAGAAGTCTGTTTCAATTCGCTGAAACAAGAAGGAAATGAGTTTGTGAAGAAAGGTCTGTTCCAGGAGGCTCTGAGGACGTACAGCGAATGCCTTAAGCTGAAGCCAGAGGAATGTCCCATCTACACCAACCGGTAAGGACCTGACCGTGTCTCCTTCATCCTAACAGGCACAGTAATGTACAGTGCATTCGGAAAGTATTCAACCACCTTGACGTTTTCTACATTTTGTTACGTTACAGCCTTATTCTGAAATGGGTTAACTTGCCCCCCTCTTCAATCTGCACACAATACCCCATAATGACATCCCAATACCCCATAATGACATCCCAATACCCCATAATGACATCCCAATACCCCATAATGACATCCCAATACCCCATAATGACATCCCAATACCCCATAATGACATCCCAATACCCCATAATGACATCCCAATACCCCATAATGACATCCCAATACCCCATAATGACATCCCAATACCCCATAATGACATCACAATACCCCATAATGACACCACAATACCCCATAATGACATCACAATACCCCATAATGACATCACAATACCCCATAATGACATCACAATACCCCATAATGACATCACAATACCCCATAATGACACCACAATACCCCATAATGACAAAGCGAAAACAGGTTTTTGATTATTGTTTTTTACAAATAATAAGACAAAATAAAATATCACATTTACTTAAGTATTCAGACCCTTTACTCAGTACTTTGTTGAAGCACCTTTGGCAGCGATTACAGCCTGGAGTCTTCTTGGGTTATGACGCTACAAGCTTGGCACACATTTTTCTCTGCAGATCCTCTCAAGCTCTGGCAGGTTGGAAGGGGAGCGTCGCTGCACAGCTATTTTCAGGTCTCTCCAGAGATGTTCAAGTCTGGGCTCTGATGCTGCCGCCACCATGCTTCACCGTAGGGATGCTGCCAGGTTTCCTCCAGATGTGACGCTTGGCATTCAGGCCAAAGAGTTCAATCTTGGTTGCATCAGACCAGAGAATCTTGTTTCTCATGGTCTGAGAGTCCTTTAGGTGCCTTTTGGCAAACTCCAAGTGGGCTGTCATGTTCCTTTTACTGAGGAGTGGCTTCCGTCTGACCATTCTACCGTAAAGACCTGATTGGTGAAGTGATGTAGAGATGGTTGTCCTTCTGGAAGATTCTCCCATCGGGAGAGTGACCATCGGGTTCTCCCTGACCAAAGCCCTTCTCCCTGATTGCTCAGTTTAGAGTGGCCAGCTCTAAGAAGAGTCTTGGTGGTTCTAAACTTCTTCCATTTAAGAATAATGGAGGTCATTTTGTTCTTGGGGACCTTCAATGCTGCAGAAATGTTTTGGTACCCTTCCCCAGATCTGTGCCTCCACACAATCCTGTCTCGGAGCTCTACGGACACTTCCTTTGACCTCATACTTGGTTTTTACTCTGACATGCACTGTCAACTGTGGGACCTTATATAGACAGGTGTGTGCCTTTCCAAATCATGTCCAATCAATTGAATTTACCACAGGTGGACTCCAATGAAGTTGTAGAAACATCTCAAGGATGATCAATGGAAACAGGATGCACCTGACCTCAATTGAGTCTCATAGCAAAGGGTCTGAATACTTATGTAAACAAGGGATTTCTGTTTTTCTATGCTTCAGAAATTTGCAAGAAACCTGTTTTCGCTTTGTCATTATGGGGTATTGTGATGTCATGGGGTATTGTGATGAATCCCGGTCTGTGTAACCAGTGGGAACAGAACCCTGGTCTTGGGAACAGGGTAATGTAACCAGTTGGAACAGAACCCTGATGGGAGCAGAATTGTCTTTAACCAGTGGGGAACAGAACCCTGGTCTGTTAACCAGTGGGAACAGAAGGTCTGTGTAACCAGTGGGAACAGAACCCTGGTCTGTGGGAACAGAACCCTGGTCTGTGGGAACAGAACCCTGGTCTGTGTAACCAGTGGGAACAGAACCCTGGTCTGTGGGAACAGAACCCTGGTCTGTGTAACCAGTGGGAACAGAACCCCGGTCTGTGTAACCAGTGGGAACAGAACCCCGGTCTGTGTAACCAGTGGGAACAGAACCCTGGTCTGTGGGAACAGAACCCTGGTCTGTGTAACCAGTGGGAACAGAACCCCGGTCTGTGTAACCAGTGGGAACAGAACCCCGGTCTGTGTAACCAGTGGGAACAGAACCCCGGTCTGTGTAACCAGTGGGAACAGAACCCGGTCTGTGTAACCAGTGGGAACAGAACCCTGGTCTGTGGGAACAGAACCCTGGTCTGTGTAACCAGTGGGAACAGAACCCTGGTCTGTGGGAACAGAACCCCGGTCTGTGTAACCAGTGGGAACAGAACCCCGGTCTGTGGGAACAGAACCCTGGTCTGTGTAACCAGTGGGAACAGAACCCCGGTCTGTGTAACCAGTGGGAACAGAACCCCGGTCTGTGGGAACAGAACCCTGGTCTGTGGGAACAGAACCCCGGTCTGTGTAACCAGTGGGAACAGAACCCCGGTCTGTGTAACCAGTGGGAACAGAACCCCGGTCTGTGTAACCAGTGGGAACAGAACCCCGGTCTGTGTAACCAGTGGGAACAGAACCCCGGTCTGTGTAACCAGTGGGAACAGAACCCCGGTCTGCTCTAACCCCATCCAGTCTGCTCTAACCCCATCCAGCCTGCTCTAACCCCATCCAGCCTGCTCTAACCCCAGCCAGTCTGCTCTAACCCCATCCAGCCTGCTCTAACCCCAGCCAGTCTGCTCTAACCCCAGTCAGCCTGCTCTAACCCCAGCCAGTCTGCTCTAACCCCATCCAGTCTGCTCTAACCCCAGCCAGTCTGCTCTAACCCCATCCAGTCTGCTCTAACCCCATCCAGCCTGCTCTAACCCCAGTCAGTCTGCTCTAACCCCAGCCAGCCTGCTCTAACCCCAGCCAGTCTGCTCTAACCACATCCAGCCTGCTCTAACCCCAGCCAGTCTGCTCTAACCCCATCCAGCCTGCTCTAACCCCAGCCAGTCTGCTCTAACCCCATCCAGCCTGCTCTAACCCCAGCCAGCCTGCTCTAACCCCAGCCAGTCTGCTCTAACCCCAGCCAGCCTGCTCTAACCCCAGCCACCCTGCTCTAACCCCAGCCAGTCTGCTCTAACCCCATCCAGCCTGCTCTAACCCCAGCCAGTCTGCTCTAACCCCAGCCAGCCTGCTCTAACCCCAGCCAGTCTGCTCTAACCCCAGCCAGTCTGCTCTAACCCCATCCAGCCTGCTCTAACCCCAGCCAGCCTGCTCTAACCCCAGTCAGCCTGCTCTAACCCCAGCCAGCCTGCTCTAACCCCATCCAGTCTGCTCTAACTCCATCCAGTCTGCTCTAACCCCAGTGAGTCTGCTCTAACCCCAGCCAGTCTGCTCTAACCCCAGTCAGCCTGCTCTAACCCCATCCAGCCTGCTCTAACCCCATCCAGCCTGCTCTAACCCCAGCCAGCCTGCTCTAACCCCAGTCAGCCTGCTCTAACCCCAGTCAGCCTGCTCTAACCCCAGTCAGCCTGCTCTAACCCCAGCCAGCCTGCTCTAACCCCATCCAGTCTGCTCTAACCCCATCCAGCCTGCTCTAACCCCAGTCAGTCTGCTCTAACCCCAGCCAGTCTGCTCTAACCCCAGCCAGTCTGCTCTAACCCCAGCCAGTCTGCTCTAACCCCATCCAGCCTGCTCTAACCCCAGTCAGTCTGCTCTAACCCCATCCAGCCTGCTCTAACCCCATCCAGCCTGCTCTAACCCCATCCAGCCTGCTCTAACCCCATCCAGCCTGCTCTAACCCCATCCAGCCTGCTCTAACCCCAGCCAGCCTGCTCTAACCCCAGCCAGCCTGCTCTAACCCCAGTCAGCCTGCTCTAACCCCAGTCAGCCTGCTCTAACCCCAGTCAGCCTGCTCTAACCCCAGTCAGCCTGCTCTAACCCCAGTCAGCCTGCTCTAACCCCAGTCAGCCTGCTCTAACCCCAGCCAGCCTGCTCTAACCCCATCCAGTCTGCTCTAACCCCATCCAGTCTGCTCTAACCCCAGTCAGTCTGCTCTAACCCCATCCAGTCTGCTCTAACCCCATCCAGCCTGCTCTAACCCCAGCCAGCCTGCTCTAACCCCATCCAGCCTGCTCTAACCCCATCCTGCCTGCTCTAACCCCATCCTGCCTGCTCTAACCACATCCAGCCTGCTCTAACCCCAGTCAGCCTGCTCTAACCCCATCCAGCCTGCTCTAACCCCAGTCAGCCTGCTCTAACCCCAGTCAGTCTGCTCTAACCCCAGTCAGCCTGCTCTAACCCCAGCCTGCTCTAACCCCATCCAGCCTGCTCTAACCCCAGTCAGCCTGCTCTAACCCCAGTCAGCCTGCTCTAACCCCAGTCAGCCTGCTCTAACCCCATCCAGTCTGCTCTAACCCCATCCAGCCTGCTCTAACCCCATCCAGCCTGCTCTAACCCCATCCAGCCTGCTGTAACCCCAGTCAGCCTGCTCTAACCCCATCCAGCCTGCTCTAACCCCAGTCAGCCTGCTCTAACCCCAGTCAGCCTGCTCTAACCCCATCCAGTCTGCTCTAACCCCAGTCAGCCTGCTCTAACCCCAGTCAGCCTGCTCTAACCCCAGTCAGCCTGCTCTAACCCCAGCCAGCCTGCTCTAACCCCAGTCAGCCTGCTCTAACCCCATCCAGCCTGCTCTAACCCCAGTCAGCCTGCTCTAACCCCAGTCAGCCTGCTCTAACCCCATCCAGCCTGTTCTAACTCCAGTCAGTCTGCTCTAACCCCAGTCTGCTCTAACCCCAGCCTGCTCTAACCCGAGTCAGTCTGCTCTAACCCCAGTCTGCTCTAACCCCAGCCTGCTCTAACCCCAGCCTGCTAACCCCATCCAGTCTGCTCTAACCCCATCCAGTCTGCTCTAACCCCATCCAGTCTGCTCTAACCCCCAGCCTGCTCTAACCCCAGTCAGCCTGCTCTAACCCCAGCCAGTCTGCTCTAACCCCAGCCAGTCTGCTCTAACCCCAGTCTGCTCTAACCCCAGTCAGTCTGCTCTAACCCCAGCCAGTCTGCTCTAACCCCAGCCAGTCTGCTCTAACCCCAGTCTGCTCTAACCCCAGTCTGCTCTAACCCCAGTCAGCCTGCTCTAACCCCAGCCTGCTGTCAGTAAATCCAGTCAGACTAATCAGAGGTATTGTTGCTGTAGTGTGGAAATACAAACAGGAACAGCAGAGGACAGCAGGGTGTCTGCTCCTCTCTCTCTCATCGCCTAATTATAGACACAGTGTGTAACACAGAACAGGGTAGCGGAGCGTAAATTGTCCTAGAAAGACATGCAGCACGGGCTCTCCTGGGATGGGAAACCTGGGTCCTATTCATTAGACACCGAAACAGAACAAACGGACTGAAACAGGAACGGACGACCTGAACTTGTCTAATAAGAAACGCTTATTGTCACGTTCTGTTGCAAAACTTTTTTGCTACGGTTTGCACTAATGAACACGACCCCGTTTCCGTTTCTCATCCTCTCCCATCCCGCCTCTCCTCCCTCCTCCTCTCCTCCCTCCTCCTCTCCCCTCCTCTCCTCCCTCCTCCTCCTCTCTCCCCTCCTCTCCTCCCTTCTCTCCTTCTCTCCCCTCTCCCCTCCTCTCCTCCCTTCTCTCCCCTCCTCTCCTCCTCTCTCCCCTCCTCTCCTCCTCTCCTCCCTCCTCTCTCCCCTCCCTCTCCTCTCCTCTCCTCTCCTCCTCTCCCTCTCCTCTCCTCTCCTCTCCTCGCCTCTCCTCCTCAATAGCAGGTAGAGTAGTGTTGTCAGCGTTGACAGAGTGTTCTGTCCCATAGAGAGGAAAGGGACTGGCCACCCTGACATGACTCACCACACCGTACCTTTGTTTTCATGTCCTGTTCTGCGTAAAGCCCTGTGTGTGTACAGACAGTCACAGTACACACTCCACAGCCACATGAGAGCGTGGCTAAAAAGGACAGCTTTTCAACACACACATGGCCTTAGGGGAAGTGTTGAGTACGCCAGGGGAACGACAGGCTCATCAATATTAAAACACTGTCTTGGTGCGAGGATGTCTGTCTGTGGGGTCAGAAAATACAAGAGAGGCTGATTGTATGAGCTGTGTTTGGCTGCTATGTTGAACAACAGTGTTGTGTTCTCCTCCAGAGCCATAGAGACACTATAATACCATATTACATTCTGCCTCCATAGAGATACTATAATACCATATTACATTCTGCCTCCATAGAGACACTATAATACCATATTACATTCTGCCTCCATAGAGACACTATAATACTGTTGTGTTACATTCTGCCTCCATAGAGACACTATAATACTGTATTACATTCTGCCTCCATAGAGACACTATAATACTGTTGTGTTACATTCTGCCTCCATAGAGACACTATAATACTGTTGTATTACATTCTGCCTCCATAGAGACACTATAATACTGTTGTATTACATTCTGCCTCCATAGAGACACTATAATACTGTTGTATTACATTCTGCCTCCATAGAGACACTATAATACCATATTACATTCTGCCTCCATTGAGACACTATAATACTGTTGTATTACATTCTGCCTCCATAGAGACACTATAATACTGTTGTATTACATTCTGCCTCCATAGAGACACTATAATACTGTTGTGTTACATTCTGCCTCCATAGAGACACTATAATACTGTTGTATTACATTCTGCCTCCATAGAGACACTATAATACTGTTGTATTACATTCTGCCTCCATAGAGACACTATAATACTGTTGTGTTACATTCTGCCTCCATAGAGACACTATAATACTGTTGTATTACATTCTGCCTCCATAGAGACACTATAATACTGTTGTATTACATTCTGCCTCCATAGAGACACTATAATACTGTTGTGTTACATTCTGCCTCCATAGAGACACTATAATACTGTTGTATTACATTCTGCCTCCATAGAGACACTATAATACTGTTGTATTACATTCTGCCTCCATAGAGACACTATAATACTGTTGTATTACATTCTGCCTCCATAGAGAAACTATAATACTGTTGTATTACATTCTGCCTCCATAGAGACACTATAATACTGTTGTGTTACATTCTGCCTCCATAGAGACACTATAATACTGTTGTGTTACATTCTGCCTCCATAGAGACACTATAATACTGTTGTGTTACATTCTGCCTCCATAGAGACACTATAATACTGTTGTGTTACATTCTGCCTCCATAGAGACACTATAATACCATATTACATTCTGCCTCCATAGAGACACTATAATACTGTTGTATTACATTCTGCCTCCATAGAGACACTATAATACTGTTGTATTACATTCTGCCTCCATAGAGACACTATAATACTGTTGTGTTACATTCTGCCTCCATAGAGACACTATAATACTGTTGTGTTACATTCTGCCTCCATAGAGACACTATAATACTGTTGTATTACATTCTGCCTCCATAGAGACACTATAATACTGTTGTGTTACATTCTGCCTCCATAGAGACACTATAATACTGTTGTATTACATTCTGCCTCCATAGAGACACTATAATACTGTTGTATTACATTCTGCCTCCATAGAGACACTATAATACTGTTGTATTACATTCTGCCTCCATAGAGACACTATAATACCATATTACATTCTGCCTCCATAGAGACACTATAATACTGTTGTATTACATTCTGCCTCCATAGAGACACTATAATACCATATTACATTCTGCCTCCATAGAGACACTATAATACTGTTGTGTTACATTCTGCCTCCATAGAGACACTATAATACTGTTGTATTACATTCTGCCTCCATAGAGACACTATAATACTGTTGTGTTACATTCTGCCTCCATAGAGACACTATAATACTGTTGTGTTACATTCTGCCTCCATAGAGACACTATAATACTGTTGTATTACATTCTGCCTCCATAGAGACACTATAATACCATATTACATTCTGCCTCCATAGAGACACTATAATACTGTTGTATTACATTCTGCCTCCATAGAGACACTATAATACTGTTGTGTTACATTCTGCCTCCATAGAGACACTATAATACTGTTGTATTACATTCTGCCTCCATAGAGACACTATAATACTGTTGTATTACATTCTGCCTCCATAGAGACACTATAATACTGTTGTGTTACATTCTGCCTCCATAGAGACACTATAATACTGTTGTATTACATTCTGCCTCCATAGAGACACTATAATACTGTTGTATTACATTCTGCCTCCATAGAGACACTATAATACTGTTGTATTACATTCTGCCTCCATAGAGACACTATAATACTGTTGTGTTACATTCTGCCTCCATAGAGACACTATAATACTGTTGTGTTACATTCTGCCTCCATAGAGACACTATAATACTGTTGTATTACATTCTGCCTCCATAGAGACACTATAATACTGTTGTATTACATTCTGCCTCCATAGAGACACTATAATACTGTTGTATTACATTCTGCCTCCATAGAGACACTATAATACCATATTACATTCTGCCTCCATAGAGACACTATAATACTGTTGTATTACATTCTGCCTCCATAGAGACACTATAATACTGTTGTGTTACATTCTGCCTCCATAGAGACACTATAATACTGTTGTGTTACATTCTGCCTCCATAGAGACACTATAATACTGTTGTATTACATTCTGCCTCCATAGAGACACTATAATACTGTTGTGTTACATTCTGCCTCCATAGAGACACTATAATACTGTTGTATTACATTCTGCCTCCATAGAGACACTATAATACTGTTGTATTACATTCTGCCTCCATAGAGACACTATAATACTGTTGTATTACATTCTGCCTCCATAGAGACACTATAATACTGTTGTATTACATTCTGCCTCCATAGAGACACTATAATACCATATTACATTCTGCCTCCATAGAGACACTATAATACTGTTGTATTACATTCTGCCTCCATAGAGACACTATAATACTGTTGTATTACATTCTGCCTCCATAGAGACACTATAATACCATATTACATTCTACCTCCATTGAGACACTATAATACCATATTACATTCTGCCTCCATAGAGACACTATAATACTGTATTACATTCTGCCTCCATAGAGACACTATAATACTGTTGTGTTACATTCTGCCTCCATAGAGACACTATAATACTGTTGTATTACATTCTGCCTCCATAGAGACACTATAATACTGTTGTATTACATTCTGCCTCCATAGAGACACTATAATACTGTTGTATTACATTCTGCCTCCATAGAGACACTATAATACTGTTGTATTACATTCTGCCTCCATAGAGACACTATAATACTGTTGTATTACATTCTGCCTCCATAGAGACACTATAATACTGTTGTATTACATTCTGCCTCCATAGAGACACTATAATACTGTTGTATTACATTCTGCCTCCATAGAGACACTATAATACCATATTACATTCTGCCTCCATAGAGACACTATAATACCATATTACATTCTGCCTCCATAGAGACACTATAATACCATATTACATTCTGCCTCCATAGAGACACTATAATACTGTTGTATTACATTCTGCCTCCATAGAGACACTATAATACTGTTGTATTACATTCTGCCTCCATAGAGACACTATAATACTGTTGTGTTACATTCTGCCTCCATAGAGACACTATAATACTGTTGTATTACATTCTGCCTCCATAGAGACACTATAATACTGTTGTATTACATTCTGCCTCCATAGAGACACTATAATACTGTTGTATTACATTCTGCCTCCATAGAGACACTATAATACTGTTGTATTACATTCTGCCTCCATACACTATAATACTGTTGTATTACATTCTGCCTCCATAGAGACACTATAATACTGTTGTATTACATTCTGCCTCCATAGAGACACTATAATACTGTTGTATTACATTCTGCCTCCATAGAGACACTATAATACTGTTGTATTACATTCTGCCTCCATAGAGACACTATAATACTGTTGTATTACATTCTGCCTCCATAGAGACACTATAATACTGTTGTATTACATTCTGCCTCCATAGAGACACTATAATACTGTTGTATTACATTCTGCCTCCATAGAGACACTATAATACTGTTGTATTACATTCTGCCTCCATAGAGACACTATAATACTGTTGTATTACATTCTGCCTCCATAGAGACACTATAATACTGTTGTATTACATTCTGCCTCCATAGAGACACTATAATACTGTTGTATTACATTCTGCCTCCATAGAGACACTATAATACTGTTGTATTACATTCTGCCTCCATAGAGACACTATAATACTGTTGTATTACATTCTGCCTCCATAGAGACACTATAATACCATATTACATTCTGCCTCCATAGAGACACTATAATACTGTTGTATTACATTCTGCCTCCATAGAGACACTATAATACTGTTGTATTACATTCTGCCTCCATAGAGACACTATAATACTGTTGTATTACATTCTGCCTCCATAGAGACACTATAATACTGTTGTATTACATTCTGCCTCCATAGAGACACTATAATACTGTTGTATTACATTCTGCCTCCATAGAGACACTATAATACTGTTGTATTACATTCTGCCTCCATAGAGACACTATAATACTGTTGTATTACATTCTGCCTCCATAGAGATACTATAATACTGTTGTATTACATTCTGCCTCCATAGAGACACTATAATACTGTTGTGTTACATTCTGCCTCCATAGAGACACTATAATACCATATTACATTCTGCCTCCATAGAGACACTATAATACTGTTGTATTACATTCTGCCTCCATAGAGACACTATAATACTGTTGTATTACATTCTGCCTCCATAGAGACACTATAATACTGTTGTATTACATTCTGCCTCCATAGAGACACTATAATACTGTTGTATTACATTCTGCCTCCATAGAGACACTATAATACTGTTGTATTACATTCTGCCTCCATAGAGACACTATAATACTGTTGTGTTACATTCTGCCTCCATAGAGACACTATAATACCATATTACATTCTGCCTCCATAGAGACACTATAATACTGTTGTATTACATTCTGCCTCCATAGAGACACTATAATACTGTTGTGTTACATTCTGCCTCCATAGAGACACTATAATACCATATTACATTCTACCTCCATTGAGACACTATAATACCATATTACATTCTGCCTCCATAGAGACACTATAATACTGTTGTATTACATTCTGCCTCCATAGAGACACTATAATACTGTTGTATTACATTCTGCCTCCATAGAGACACTATAATACTGTTGTATTACATTCTGCCTCCATAGAGACACTATAATACTGTGTGTTACATTCTGCCTCCATAGAGACACTATAATACCATATTACATTCTGCCTCCATAGAGACACTATAATACTGTTGTATTACATTCTGCCTCCATAGAGACACTATAATACTGTTGTATTACATTCTGCCTCCATAGACACACTATAATACTGTTGTGTTACATTCTGCCTCCATAGAGACACTATAATACTGTTGTATTACATTCTGCCTCCATAGAGACACTATAATACTGTTGTATTACATTCTGCCTCCATAGAGACACTATAATACTGTTGTATTACATTCTGCCTCCATAGAGACACTATAATACTGTTGTATTACATTCTGCCTCCATAGAGACACACTATAATACTGTTGTGTTACATTCTGCCTCCATAGAGACACTATAATACCATATTACATTCTACCTCCATTGAGACACTATAATACCATATTACATTCTGCCTCCATAGAGACACTATAATACTGTTGTATTACATTCTGCCTCCATAGAGACACTATAATACTGTTGTATTACATTCTGCCTCCATAGAGACACTATAATACTGTTGTATTACATTCTGCCTCCATAGAGACACTATAATACTGGTGTGTTACATTCTGCCTCCATAGAGACACTATAATACCATATTACATTCTGCCTCCATTGAGACACTATAATACCATATTACATTCTGCCTCCATAGAGACACTATAATACTGTTGTGTTACATTCTGCCTCCATAGAGACACTATAATACTGTTGTATTACATTCTGCCTCCATAGAGAAACTATAATACTGTTGTGTTACATTCTGCCTCCATAGAGACACTATAATACCATATTACATTCTGCCTCCATTGAGACACTATAATACCATATTACATTCTGCCTCCATAGAGACACACTATAATACTGTTGTGTTACATTCTGCCTCCATAGAGACACTATAATACTGTTGTATTACATTCTGCCTCCATAGAGACACTATAATACTGTTGTATTACATTCTGCCTCCATAGAGACACTATAATACTGTTGTATTACATTCTGCCTCCATAGAGACACTATAATACCATGTTACATTCTGCCTCCATAGAGACACTATAATACTGTTGTATTACATTCTGCCTCCATAGAGATACTATAATACTGTTGTATTACATTCTGCCTCCATAGAGACACTATAATACTGTTGTATTACATTCTGCCTCCATAGAGATACTATAATACTGTTGTATTACATTCTGCCTCCATAGAGACACTATAATACTGTTGTATTACATTCTGCCTCCATAGAGACACTATAATACTGTTGTATTACATTCTGCCTCCATAGAGACACTATAATACTGTTGTATTACATTCTGCCTCCATAGAGACACTATAATACTGTTGTGTTACATTCTGCCTCCATAGAGACACTATAATACCATATTACATTCTGCCTCCATAGAGACACTATAATACCATATTACATTCTGCCTCCATAGAGACACTATAATACTGTTGTATTACATTCTGCCTCCATAGAGACACTATAATACTGTTGTATTACATTCTGCCTCCATAGAGACACTATAATACTGTTGTATTACATTCTGCCTCCATAGAGACACTATAATACTGTTGTATTACATTCTGCCTCCATAGAGACACTATAATACTGGTGTGTTACATTCTGCCTCCATAGAGACACTATAATACCATATTACATTCTGCCTCCATTGAGACACTATAATACCATATTACATTCTGCCTCCATAGAGACACTATAATACTGTTGTATTACATTCTGCCTCCATAGAGACACTATAATACTGTTGTGTTACATTCTGCCTCCATAGAGACACTATAATACTGTTGTATTACATTCTGCCTCCATAGAGACACTATAATACTGTTGTATTACATTCTGCCTCCATAGAGACACTATAATACTGTTGTGTTACATTCTGCCTCCATAGAGACACTATAATACCATATTACATTCTGCCTCCATAGAGACACTATAATACTGTTGTATTACATTCTGCCTCCATAGAGACACTATAATACTGTTGTATTACATTCTGCCTCCATAGAGACACTATAATACTGTTGTATTACATTCTGCCTCCATAGAGACACTATAATACTGTTGTATTACATTCTGCCTCCATAGAGACACTATAATACTGTTGTGTTACATTCTGCCTCCATAGAGACACTATAATACTGTTGTATTACATTCTGCCTCCATAGAGACACACTATAATACTGTTGTATTACATTCTGCCTCCATAGAGACACTATAATACCATGTTACATTCTGCCTCCATAGAGACACTATAATACCATATTACATTCTGCCTCCATAGAGACACTATAATACTGTTGTATTACATTCTGCCTCCATAGAGACACTATAATACTGTTGTATTACATTCTGCCTCCATAGAGACACTATAATACCATGTTACATTCTGCCTCCATAGAGACACTATAATACCATATTACATTCTGCCTCCATAGAGACACTATAATACTGTTGTATTACATTCTGCCTCCATAGAGACACTATAATACTGTTGTATTACATTCTGCCTCCATAGAGACACTATAATACTGTTGTATTACATTCTGCCTCCATAGAGACACTATAATACTGTTGTATTACATTCTGCCTCCATAGAGACACTATAATACTGGTGTGTTACATTCTGCCTCCATAGAGACACTATAATACCATATTACATTCTGCCTCCATTGAGACACTATAATACCATATTACATTCTGCCTCCATAGAGACACTATAATACTGTTGTATTACATTCTGCCTCCATAGAGACACTATAATACTGTTGTGTTACATTCTGCCTCCATTGAGACACTATAATACTGTTGTATTACATTCTGCCTCCATAGAGACACTATAATACTGTTGTATTACATTCTGCCTCCATAGAGACACTATAATACTGTTGTATTACATTCTGCCTCCATAGAGACACTATAATACCATATTACATTCTGCCTCCATAGAGACACTATAATACTGTTGTATTACATTCTGCCTCCATAGAGACACTATAATACTGTTGTATTACATTCTGCCTCCATAGAGACACTATAATACTGTTGTATTACATTCTGCCTCCATAGAGACACTATAATACTGTTGTGTTACATTCTGCCTCCATAGAGACACTATAATACCATATTACATTCTGCCTCCATAGAGACACTATAATACCATATTACATTCTGCCTCCATAGAGACACTATAATACTGTTGTATTACATTCTGCCTCCATAGAGACACACTATAATACTGTTGTGTTACATTCTGCCTCCATAGAGACACTATAATACCATATTACATTCTACCTCCATTGAGACACTATAATACCATATTACATTCTGCCTCCATAGAGACACTATAATACTGTTGTATTACATTCTGCCTCCATAGAGACACTATAATACCATATTACATTCTGCCTCCATAGAGATACTATAATACTGTTGTATTACATTCTGCCTCCATAGAGACACTATAATACTGTTGTATTACATTCTGCCTCCATAGAGACACACTATAATACTGTTGTATTACATTCTGCCTCCATAGAGACACTATAATACTGTTGTATTACATTCTGCCTCCATAGAGACACTATAATACTGGTGTGTTACATTCTGCCTCCATAGAGACACTATAATACCATATTACATTCTGCCTCCATTGAGACACTATAATACCATATTACATTCTGCCTCCATAGAGACACTATAATACTGTTGTATTACATTCTGCCTCCATAGAGACACTATAATACTGTTGTGTTACATTCTGCCTCCATAGAGACACTATAATACTGTTGTATTACATTCTGCCTCCATAGAGACACTATAATACTGTTGTATTACATTCTGCCTCCATAGAGACACTATAATACCATATTACATTCTGCCTCCATAGAGACACTATAATACTGTTGTATTACATTCTGCCTCCATAGAGACACTATAATACTGTTGTATTACATTCTGCCTCCATAGAGACACTATAATACTGTTGTGTTACATTCTGCCTCCATAGAGACACTATAATACCATATTACATTCTGCCTCCATAGAGACACTATAATACTGTTGTATTACATTCTGCCTCCATAGAGACACTATAATACTGTTGTGTTACATTCTGCCTCCATAGAGACACTATAATACTGTTGTATTACATTCTGCCTCCATAGAGACACTATAATACTGTTGTATTACATTCTGCCTCCATAGAGACACTATAATACTGTTGTGTTACATTCTGCCTCCATAGAGACACTATAATACCATATTACATTCTGCCTCCATAGAGACACTATAATACTGTTGTATTACATTCTGCCTCCATAGAGACACTATAATACTGTTGTATTACATTCTGCCTCCATAGAGACACTATAATACTGTTGTATTACATTCTGCCTCCATAGAGACACTATAATACCATATTACATTCTGCCTCCATAGAGACACTATAATACTGTTGTATTACATTCTGCCTCCATAGAGACACTATAATACTGTTGTGTTACATTCTGCCTCCATAGAGACACTATAATACTGTTGTATTACATTCTGCCTCCATAGAGACACTATAATACTGTTGTATTACATTCTGCCTCCATAGAGACACTATAATACTGTTGTGTTACATTCTGCCTCCATAGAGACACTATACTACCATATTACATTCTGCCTCCATAGAGACACTATAATACTGTTGTATTACATTCTGCCTCCATAGAGATACTATAATACTGTTGTGTTACATTCTGCCTCCATAGAGACACTATAATACTGTTGTATTACATTCTGCCTCCATAGAGACACTATAATACTGTTGTATTACATTCTGCCTCCATAGAGACACTATAATACTGTTGTATTACATTCTGCCTCCATAGAGATACTATAATACCATATTACATTCTGCCTCCATAGAGACACTATAATACCATATTACATTCTGCCTCCATAGAGACACTATAATACCATATTACATTCTGCCTCCATAGAGACATTATAATACTGTTGTATTACATTCTGCCTCCATAGAGACACTATAATACTGTTGCATTACATTCTGCCTCCATAGAGACACTATAATACTGTTGTATTACATTCTGCCTCCATAGAGACACTATAATACTGTTGTATTACATTCTGCCTCCATAGAGACACTAATACTGTTGTGTTACATTCTGCCTCCATAGAGACACTATAATACCATATTACATTCTGCCTCCATTGAGACACTATAATGCCATATTACATTCTGCCTCCATAGAGACACTATAATACCATATTACATTCTGCCTCCATAGAGACACTATAATACTGTTGTATTACATTCTGCCTCCATAGAGATACTATAATACTGTTGTATTACATTCTGCCTCCATAGAGATACTATAATACTGTTGTGTTACATTCTGCCTCCATAGAGACACTATAATACTGTTGTATTACATTCTGCCTCCATAGAGACACTATAATACTGTTGTATTACATTCTGCCTCCATAGAGACACTATAATACTGTTGTATTACATTCTGCCTCCATAGAGACACTATAATACTGTTGTATTACATTCTGCCTCCATAGAGACACTATAATACTGTTGTATTACATTCTGCCTCCATACACTATAATACTGTTGTATTACATTCTGCCTCCATAGAGACACTATAATACTGTTGTATTACATTCTGCCTCCATAGAGACACTATAATACTGTTGTATTACATTCTGCCTCCATAGAGACACTATAATACTGTTGTATTACATTCTGCCTCCATAGAGACACTATAATACTGTTGTATTACATTCTGCCTCCATAGAGACACTATAATACTGTTGTATTACATTCTGCCTCCATAGAGACACTATAATACTGTTGTATTACATTCTGCCTCCATAGAGACACTATAATACTGTTGTATTACATTCTGCCTCCATAGAGACACTATAATACTGTTGTATTACATTCTGCCTCCATAGAGACACTATAATACTGTTGTATTACATTCTGCCTCCATAGAGACACTATAATACTGTTGTATTACATTCTGCCTCCATAGAGACACTATAATACTGTTGTATTACATTCTGCCTCCATAGAGACACTATAATACTGTTGTATTACATTCTGCCTCCATAGAGACACACTATAATACTGTTGACACTATAATACTGTTGTATTACATTCTGCCTCCATAGAGACACTATAATACTGTTGTATTACATTCTGCCTCCATAGAGACACTATAATACTGTTGTATTACATTCTGCCTCCATAGAGACACTATAATACTGTTGTATTACATTCTGCCTCCATAGAGACACTATAATACTGTTGTGTTACATTCTGCCTCCATAGAGACACTATAATACTGTTGTATTACATTCTGCCTCCATAGAGACACTATAATACTGTTGTATTACATTCTGCCTCCATAGAGACACTATAATACTGTTGTGTTACATTCTGCCTCCATAGAGACACTATAATACTGTTGTATTACATTCTGCCTCCATAGAGACACTATAATACCATATTACATTCTGCCTCCATAGAGACACTATAATACCATATTACATTCTGCCTCCATAGAGACACTATAATACTGTTGTTACATACTCTGCCTCCATAGAGACACTATAATACTGTTGTGTTACATTCTGCCTCCATAGAGACACTATAATACCATATTACATTCTGCCTCCATAGAGACACTATAATACTGTTGTATTACATTCTGCCTCCATAGAGACACTATAATACTGTTGTATTACATTCTGCCTCCATAGAGACACTATAATACTGTTGTATTACATTCTGCCTCCATAGAGACACTATAATACTGTTGTATTACATTCTGCCTCCATAGAGACACTATAATACTGTTGTATTACATTCTGCCTCCATAGAGACACTATAATACCATATTACATTCTGCCTCCATAGAGACACTATAATACTGTATTACATTCTGCCTCCATAGAGACACTATAATACTGTATTACATTCTGCCTCCATAGAGACACTATAATACCATATTACATTCTGCCTCCATAGAGACACTATAATACCATATTACATTCTGCCTCCATAGAGACACTATAATACTGTTGTATTACATTCTGCCTCCATAGAGACACTATAATACTGTTGTATTACATTCTGCCTCCATAGAGACACTATAATACTGTTGTATTACATTCTGCCTCCATAGAGACACTATAATACCATATTACATTCTGCCTCCATAGAGACACTATAATACCATATTACATTCTGCCTCCATAGAGACACTATAATACTGTTGTGTTACATTCTGCCTCCATAGAGACACTATAATACTGTTGTATTACATTCTGCCTCCATAGAGACACTATAATACTGTTGTATTACATTCTGCCTCCATAGAGACACTATAATACTGTTGTGTTACATTCTGCCTCCATAGAGACACTATAATACCATATTACATTCTGCCTCCATAGAGACACTATAATACTGTTGTATTACATTCTGCCTCCATAGAGACACTATAATACTGTTGTATTACATTCTGCCTCCATAGAGACACTATAATACTGTTGTATTACATTCTGCCTCCATAGAGACACTATAATACTGTTGTATTACATTCTGCCTCCATAGAGACACTATAATACTGTTGTATTACATTCTGCCTCCATAGAGACACTATAATACTGTTGTATTACATTCTGCCTCCATAGAGACACTATAATACTGTTGTATTACATTCTGCCTCCATAGAGACACTATAATACTGTTGTATTACATTCTGCCTCCATAGAGACACTATAATACCATATTACATTCTGCCTCCATAGAGACACTATAATACTGTTGTATTACATTCTGCCTCCATAGAGACACTATAATACTGTTGTATTACATTCTGCCTCCATAGAGACACTATAATACTGTTGTATTACATTCTGCCTCCATAGAGACACTATAATACCATATTACTGTTGTATTACATTCTGCCTCCATAGAGACACTATAATACCATATTACATTCTGCCTCCATAGAGACACTATAATACTGTTGTATTACATTCTGCCTCCATAGAGACACTATAATACTGTTGTATTACATTCTGCCTCCATAGAGACACTATAATACTGTTGTATTACATTCTGCCTCCCATAGAGACACTATAATACTGTTGTATTACATTCTGCCTCCATAGAGACACTATAATACTGTTGTGTTACATTCTGCCTCCATAGAGACACTATAATACCATATTACATTCTGCCTCCATAGAGACACTATAATACCATATTACATTCTGCCTCCATAGAGACACTATAATACTGTTGTATTACATTCTGCCTCCATAGAGACTATAATACTATAATTCTGCCTCCACTAGAGACACTATAATGTATTACATTCTGCCTCCATAGAGACACTATAATACTGTTGTATTACATTCTGCCTCCATAGAGACACTATAATACTGTTGTATTACATTCTGCCTCCATAGAGACACTATAATACTGTTGTATTACATTATTACATTCTGCCTCCATAGAGACACTATAATACTGTTGTATTACATTCTGCCTCCATAGAGACACTATAATACTGTTGTATTACATTCTGCCTCCATAGAGACACTATAATACTGTTGTGTTACATTCTGCCTCCATAGAGACACTATAATACTGTTGTATTACATTCTGCCTCCATAGAGACACTATAATACTGTTGTGTTACATTCTGCCTCCATAGAGACACTATAATACTGTTGTGTTACATTCTGCCTCCATAGAGACACTATAATACTGTTGTATTACATTCTGCCTCCATAGAGACACTATAATACTGTTGTATTACATTCTGCCTCCATAGAGACACTATAATACTGTTGTATTACATTCTGCCTCCATAGAGACACTATAATACTGTTGTATTACATTCTGCCTCCATAGAGACACTATAATACTGTTGTGTTACATTCTGCCTCCATAGAGACACTATAATACTGTTGTATTACATTCTGCCTCCATAGAGACACTATAATACCATATTACATTCTGCCTCCATAGAGACACTATAATACTGTTGTGTTACATTCTGCCTCCATAGAGACACTATAATACTGTTGTATTACATTCTGCCTCCATAGAGACACTATAATACTGTTGTATTACATTCTGCCTCCATAGAGACACTATAATACTGTTGTATTACATTCTGCCTCCATAGAGACACTATAATACTGTTGTATTACATTCTACCTCCATAGAGACACACTATAATACTGTTGTATTACATTCTGTCCTTAGAGCGCTGTGCTTCCTGAAGCTAGATATGTTTGCTGAAGCCAAGCAGGACTGCGACTCTGCCCTGAGGCTGGAGCCAGCCAATAAGAAGGCCTTCTACAGACGGGCCATGGCCAATAAAGGCCTCAAGGTAAAGGGACAGGTTTTAGGAGTTCACACGACTAGTTTGCGGGTTTGGCCCAATCTGGGTTGACTACTTTTGTAGACAGGTATTGAAACGACCACCTGGTCTCTTCCTCATCCTCTTCCTCCACATATATATATATATGTGTGTGTGTGTGTGTGTGTGCCCCCATCCCCAGGACTACCTGGCGTGCAGCTCTGACCTACAGGAGGTGCTACAGCAGGATCCCAACGTAGCGGAGGCTGAGAAGGAGCTGGAGGAGGTCACGCTGCTGCTCAGACAGAGTCTGGCCCGGGGATCACCTAGCAACCCCAGGAGGACTGTACCCATCACTGAGGTAGAATATACTAGGCATTAATATATACACTATACTACACATTAATATATACACTATACTACCATACCCATCACTGATATAATATACTACACATTAATATATACACTATACTACCATACCCATCACTGAGGTAGAATATACTACACATTAATATATACACACTATACTACACATGAATATATACACTATACTACACATTAATATATACACTATACTACACATTAATATATACACTATACTACCATACCCATCACTGAGGTAGAATATACGACACATTAATATATACACACTATACTACACATTAATATATACACTATACTACACATTAATATATACACTATACTACACATGAATATATACACTATACTACACATTAATATATACACTATACTACACATTAATATATACACTATACTACACATTAATATATACAGTATACTACACATTAATATATACACTATACTACACATTAATATATACACTATACTACACATTAATATATACACTATACTACACATTAATATATACACTATACTACACATTAATATATACACTATACTACACATTAATATATACACTATACTACCATACCCATCACTGAGGTAGAATATACTACACATTAATATATACACTATACTACACATTAATATATACACTATACTACACATTAATATATACACTATACTACACATTAATATATACACTATACTACACATTAATATATACACTATACTACACATTAATATATACACTATACTACACATTAATATATACACTATACACATTAATATATACACTATACTACACATTAATATATACACTATACTACACATTAATATATACACTATACTACACATGAATATATACACTATACTACACATTAATATATACACTATACTACACATTAATATATACACTATACTACACATTAATATATACACTATACTACACATTAATATATACACTATACTACACATTAATATATACACATTATATACACTATACATTAATATATACACTATACTACATTAATATATACTATACTACACATTAATATATACACTATATACACATTAATATATACACTATACTATACATTAATATATACACTATACTACACATTAATATATACATATACACATTAATATATACACTATACTACACATTAATATATACACTATACTACACATTAACACATTAATATATACACTATACTACACATTAATATATACACTATATACATTAATATATACACTATACTACACATTAATATATACACTATACTACACATTAATATATACACTATACTACACATTAATATATACACTATACTACACATACCCATAATACATACATTAATATATACACTATACTACACATTAATATATACACTATACTACACATTAATATATACACTATACACATTATTATATACACTATACTAATAATATACACAGTATACTACACATTAATATAGACAGTATACTACACATTAATATATACACTATACTACATTAATATATACACTATACTACACATTAATATATACACTATACTACACATTAATATATACACTATACTACACATTAATATATACACTATACTATTAATATATACACTATGCTACATATTCATATATACACTATGCTACACATTAATATATACACTATACTAGACATGAATATATACAGTATACTACACATGAATATATATACAGTATACTACACATGAATATATATACAGTATACTACACATGAATACATACACATTAATATATAAACTATACTACACATTAATACATACACATTAATATATGCACTATACTATACATTCATATACATTAATATATACACTATACTATACATTAATATATACACTATACTACACATTAATATATACACTATACTACCATACTATCACTGGAGGAGGACTGGACCCATCACTGAGGTACCGTAGCTAGCCAACACTTGTTCTACACCTTGGGCCAGTTCTCTCGACCCAGACATAGTTACAGTGCAAAGTCCTGTACAGGAATGAGATTCAACAACGGCCAAGTAAAAAACAAAGGAAACAGCTAATGTAATAATGGGTAAGGAAACAGCTAATGTAATAATGGGGAAGGACACAGCTAATGTAATAATGGGTTAAGACACAGCTAATGTAATAATGGGGAAGGACACAGCTAATGTAATAATGGGTTAAGACACAGCTAATGTAATAATGGGTTAAGACACAGCTAATGTAATAATGGGGAAGGACACAGCTAATGTAATAATGGGGAAGGACACAGCTAATGTAATAATGGGGAAGGACACAGCTAATGTAATAATGGGTTAAGACACAGCTAATGTAATAATGGGGAAGGACACAGCTAATGTAATAATGGGGAAGGACACAGCTAATGTAATAATGGGGAAGGACACAGCTAATGTAATAATGGGGAAGGACACAGCTAATGTAATAATGGGGAAGGACACAGCTAATGTAATAATGGGTTAAGACACAGCTAATGTAATAATGGGTAAGGACACAGCTAATGTAATAATGGGGAAGGACACAGCTAATGTAATAATGGGGAAGGACACAGCTAATGTAATAATGGGGAAGGACACAGCTAATGTAATAATGGGGAAGGACACAGCTAATGTAATAATGGGGAAGGACACAGCTAATGTAATAATGGGGAAGGACACAGCTAATGTAATAATGGGGAAGGACACAGCTAATGTAATAATGGGGAAGGACACAGCTAATGTAATAATGGGGAAGGACACAGCTAATGTAATAATGGGGAAGGACACAGCTAATGTAATAATGGGGAAGGACACAGCTAATGTAATAATGGGGAAGGACACAGCTAATGTAATAATGGGGAAGGACACAGCTAATGTAATAATGGGGAAGGACACAGCTAATGTAATAATGGGGAAGGACACAGCTAATGTAATCATGGGGAAGGACACAGCTAATGTAATAATGGGGAAGGACACAGCTAATGTAATAATGGGGAAGGACACAGCTAATGTAATAATGGGGAAGGACACAGCTAATGTAATAATGGGGAAGGACACAGCTAATGTAATAATGGGGAAGGACACAGCTAATGTAATAATGGGAAGGACACAGCTAATGTAATAATGGGGAAGGACACAGCTAATGTAATAATGGGGAAGGACACAGCTAATGTAATAATGGGGAAGGACACAGCTAATGTAATAATGGGGAAGGACACAGCTAATGTAATAATGGGGAAGGACACAGCTAATGTAATAATGGGGAAGGACACAGCTAATGTAATAATGGGGAAGGACACAGCTAATGTAATAATGGGGAAGGACACAGCTAATGTAATAATGGGGAAGGACACAGCTAATGTAATAATGGGGAAGGACACAGCTAATGTAATAATGGGGAAGGACACAGCTAATGTAATAATGGGGAAGGACACAGCTAATGTAATAATGGGGAAGGACACAGCTAATGTAATAATGGGGAAGGACACAGCTAATGTAATAATGGGTAAGGACACAGCTAATGTAATAATGGGAAGGACACAGATAATGTAATAATGGGAAGGGCACAGCTAATGTAATAATGGGGTAAGACACAGCTAATGTAATAATGGGGAAGGACACAGCTAATGTAACAATGGGGAAGGACACAGCTAATGTAATAATGGGGATGACACAGATAATGTAATAATGGGGAAGGACACAGCTAATGTAACAATGGGGAAGGACACAGACTAATGTAATAATGGGGAAGGACACAGCTAATGTAATAATGGAGGTTAAAGCTAATGTAATAATGGGAAGGACACAGCTAATGTAATAATGGGGAAGGGGTAATAATGGGAAGGACACAGCTAATGTAATAATGGGGAAGGACACAGCTAATGTAATAATGGGGAAGGACACAGCTAATGTAATAATGGGAAGGACACAGCTAATGTAATAATGGGGAAGGACACAGCTAATGTAATAATGACCTCGTCTAAGACACAGCTAATGTGGGGAAGGACACAGCTAATGTAACAATGGGGAAGGACACAGCTAATGTAATAATGGGGAAGGACACAGCTAATGTAATAATGGGGAAGGACACAGCTAATGTAATAATGGGGAAGGACACAGCTAATGTAATAATGGGTTAAGACACAGCTAATGTAATAATGAAGGACACAAGGACACAGCTAATGTAATCATGGGGAAGGACACAGCTAATGTAATAATGGGTAAGGACACAGCTAATGTAATAATGGGTTAGGACACTAGATAATGTAATAATGGTTAGGACACGGCTAATGTAATAATGGGTTAGGACACTAGATAATGTAATAATGGGGAAGAACACAGCTAATGTAATAATGGGGAAGGACACAGCTAATGTAATAATGGGGAAGGACACAGCTAATGTAATAATGGGGAAGGACACTAGATAATGTAATCATGGGGAAGGACACTAGATAATGTAATTAGGGGCCACAAAGCGGTGTCTAGATGGTCACAAGCTGTCCTCCTGTCTTCCTGTCCTCCGTCAGGTTGAGGGGACTGAGGACGAAGACCGTCAGGCTGCAGAGCCAGACAGGACCAGAGCAGCAGAATCATCAACAACATCCACGTCAACCCCAGGCCCAGCAGAGAACCACTGTGGAGGAGGAGGAAGAGGAGGAGAGGAGGAGGAGGCAATAACCATCAACCTCCAGCCCTCGAACGCCTATGAGTTCAACCAGTCCCTGAACGCAGCGCGGGCCCAGTCCAACCTCCCAGCCTGTGCTGAGCTGCTGAGCCGTGTTCCCCCCGAGACTCTGCCCGTCTACCTCAGTAATCAGCTGGATGGACACACAGTCAGCTTCATTATGCAGAGCCTGGACACACAGCTCCTACAGAAGGACCCTGACCTCGTCTACCAGCACCTCAGCCATCTACACACTGCTGACAGGTTCTCGGTACGATCTAGAAGCTTCACCTTGGCCGACCATTCAAAACGAACCACAATGAACCAACGTCGCGCTGCTCCTTGTCTTTTACAAGTCTTCACATGTAAATGTGATCTGGAAGTCTGGAAAATGTCTTTTATAAGTCAAGTGCAGTGAGATGATGGTGCTTTGTGGTTCGTTTTGAATCCCAGAATGAATGTATTTTTCAGTGTTTTGGATCTTTTTATTTAGCTAAACTAGACAGTCTGTTGTCAGGTTGTAGTGCTGACCACTGTGTGTCTCTACTGACCACTGTGTGTCTCTACTGACCACTGTGTGTCTGTGTCTCTACTGACCACTGTGTGTCTCTACTGACCACTGTGTCCACTGTGTGTCTCTGACCACTGACTGTTGTCAGGTTGTAGTACTGACCACTGTGTGTCTCTACTGACCACTGTGTGTCTCTACTGACCACTGTGTGTCTCTACTGACCACTGTGTGTCTCTACTGACCACTGTGTGTCTCTACTGACCACTGTGTGTCTCTACTGTTGTCAGGTTGTAGTACTGACCACTGTGTGTCTCTACTGACCACTGTGTGTCTCTACTGACCACTGTGTGTCTCTACTGACCACTGTGTGTCTCTACTGACCACTGTGTGTCTCTACTGACCACTGTGTGTCTCTCTCTACTGACCACTGTGTGTCTCTACTGTGTGTCTCTACTGACCACTGTGTGTCTCTACTGTGTGTCTCTACTGACCACTGTGTGTCTCTACTGACCACTGTGTGTCTCTACTGTTGTCAGGTTGTAGTACTGACCACTGTGTGTCTCTACTGACCACTGTGTGTCTCTACTGACCACTGTGTGTCTCTACTGACCACTGTGTGTCTCTACTGACCACTGTGTGTCTCTGCTGACCACTGTGTGTCTCTACTGACCACTGTGTGTCTCTACTGACCACTGTGTGTCTCTACTGACCACTGTGTGTCTCTACTGACCACTGTGTGTCTCTACTGACCACTGTGTGTCTCTACTGACCACTGTGTGTCTCTACTGACCACTGTGTGTCTCTGCTGACCACTGTGTGTCTCTACTGACCACTGTGTGTCTCTACTGACCACTGTGTGTCTCTACTGACCACTGTGTGTCTCTACTGACCACTGTGTGTCTCTACTGTTGTCAGGTTACTGTGTGCTGACCACTGTGTGTCTCTACTGACCACTGTGTGTCTCTACTGTTGTCAGGTTGTAGTACTGACCACTGTGTGTCTCTACTGACCACTGTGTGTCTCTACTGTTGTCAGGTTGTACTACTGACCACTGTGTGTCTCTACTGACCACTGTGTGTCTCTACTGACCACTGTGTGTCTCTACTGACCACTGTGTGTCTCTACTGACCACTGTGTGTCTCTACTGACCACTGTGTGTCTCTACTGACCACTGTGTGTCTCTACTGACCACTGTGTGTCTCTACTGACCACTGTGTGTCTCTACTGACCACTGTGTGTCTCTACTGACCACTGTGTGTCTCTACTGACCACTGTGTGTCTCTACTGACCACTGTGTGTCTACTGACTACTGTGTGTCTCTACTGACCACTGTGTGTCTCTACTGACCACTGTGTGTCTCTACTGACCACTGTGTGTCTCTACTGACCACTGTGTGTCTCTACTGACCACTGTGTGTCTCTACTGACCACTGTGTGTAACCTCTTGTCAGGTTGTAGTACTGACCACTGTGTGTCTCTACTGACCACTGTGTGTCTCTACTGACCACTGTGTGTCTCTACTGACCACTGTGTGTCTCTACTGACCACTGTGTGTCTCTACTGACCACTGTGTGTCTCTACTGTTGTCAGGTTGTAGTACTGACCACTGTGTGTCTCTACTGACCACTGTGTGTCTCTACTGTTGTCAGGTTGTAGTGCTGACCACTGTGTGTCTCTACTGACCACTGTGTGTCTCTACTGACCTGACCACTGTGTGTCTCTACTGACCACTGTGTGTCTCTACTGACCACTGTGTGTCTCTACTGACCACTGTGTGTCTCTACTGTTGTCAGGTTGTAGTGCTGACCACTGTGTGTCTCTACTGACCACTGTGTGTCTCTACTGACCACTGTGTGTCTCTACTGACCACTGTGTGTCTCTACTGTTGTCAGGTTGTAGTGCTGACCACTGTGTGTCTCTACTGACCACTGTGTGTCTCTACTGACCACTGTGTGTCTCTACTGACCACTGTGTGTCTACTGACCACTGTGTGTCTCTACTGACCACTGTGTGTCTCTACTGACCACTGTGTGTCTCTACTGACCACTGTGTGTCTACTGACCACTGTGTGTCTCTACTGACCACTGTGTGTCTCTACTGACCACTGTGTGTCTCTACTGACCACTGTGTGTCTCTACTGACCACTGTGTGTCTCTACTGACCACTGTGTGTCTCTACTGACCACTGTGTGTCTCTACTGACCACTGTGTGTCTCTACTGTTGTCAGGTTGTAGTACTGACCACTGTGTGTCTCTACTGACCACTGTGTGTCTCTACTGACCACTGTGTGTCTCTACTGACCACTGTGTGTCTCTACTGACCACTGTGTGTCTCTACTGACCACTGACCACTGTGTGTCTCTACTGACCACTGTGTGTCTCTACTGACCACTGTGTGTCTCTACTGTTGTCAGGTTCTCTACTGACCACTGTGTGTCTCTACTGACCACTGTGTGTCTCTACTGTTGTCAGGTTGTAGTACTGACCACTGTGTGTCTCTACTGACCACTGTGTGTCTCTACTGTTGTCAGGTTGTAGTACTGACCACTGTGTGTCTCTACTGACCACTGTGTGTCTCTACTGACCACTGTGTGTCTCTACTGACCACTGTGTGTCTCTACTGACCACTGTGTGTCTCTACTGACCACTGTGTGTCTCTACTGACCACTGTGTGTCTCTACTGACCACTGTGTGTCTCTACTGTTGTCAGGTTGTGACCACTGTGTGTCTCTACTGTTGTCAGGTTGTAGTACTGACCACTGTGTGTCTCTACTGACCACTGTGTGTCTCTACTGTTGTCAGGTTGTAGTGCTGACCACTGTGTGTCTCTACTGACCACTGTGTGTCTCTACTGTTGTCAGGTTGTAGTGACTGACCACTGTGTGTCTCTACTGACCACTGTGTGTCTCTACTGTTGTCAGGTTGTAGTGCTGACCACTGTGTGTCTCTACTGACCACTGTGTGTCTCTACTGTTGTCAGGTTGTAGTACTGACCACTGTGTGTCTCTACTGACCACTGTGTGTCTCTACTGTTGTCAGGTTGTAACCTCTCCTCTCTGTGTGTTAACCTCTCGTCTCTGTGTGTTAACCTCTCTGTGTGTTAACCTCTCCTCTCTGTGTGTTAACCTCTCCTCTCTGTGTGTTAACCTCTCCTCTCTGTGTTAACCTCTCTGTGTGTTAACCTCTCTGTGTGTTAACCTCTCTGTGTGTTAACCTCTCCTCTCTGTGTGTTAACCTCTCCTCTCTGTGTGTTAACCCTCTCTGTGTGTTAATCTCTCTGTGTGTTAACCTCTCTGTGTGTTAACCTCTCTGTGTGTTAACCTCTCCTCTCTGTGTGTTAACCTCTCTGTGTGTTAACCTCTCTGTGTGTTAACCTCTCTGTGTGTTAACCTCTCGTCTCTGTGTGTTACCAGGTCGTCGTGATGCTGCTAAAGAGTGAACATGATCAGATGACTCGACTGTTTGACCGTCTGTCTGCTGTGGACAGTGATGCCTTCAGTAAGAACGATGTGCAGAACCTGGCCAACAAGTACATCTGACCTCTAACCTCTGACCCTGTCTGGCCTGCTGGAGCGCATCCCAAATCGGTCCCTATTACCGAGTGCACTATGGAGGGAATAAGGCACCATTTGGCAACGTCGCAGCAGACTTTAAATACGAGTCCAGACTGCAAATCACCTTGCGTCATAAATAACTACTCAATATTATTTTGTAGGTCAAGTCACAATTTACCCATGATACACCACGGTTTTGATGTTCTCAAACACGACCCTTCACTCTGTCCTGTGTGAAGCTCCCAACACGACGTACTGGATCTATGCAACGATGCACAACCGTCCTGTGAAGCTCCCAACAGAACGTCACTCTGTCCTGTGTGAAGCTCCCAAGAGCATACTGGACGGACCCAAACCGACCCAGAAGCTGCTGAACGTGCTCAGAGCATTACGGACCCAAACCGACCCAGAAGCTGCTGAACGTGCTCAGAGCATTACGGCCCCAAACCGACCCAGAAGATGCTGAACATGCTCAGAGCATTACGGACCCAAACCGACCCAGAAGATGCTGAACGTGCTCAGAGCATTACGGACCCAAACCGACCCAGAAGCTGCTGAACGTGCTCAGAGCATTACGGACCCAAACCGACCCAGAAGATGCTGAACGTGCTCAGAGCATTACGGCCCCAAACCGACCCGTTTATTTCTCTCGATGTAATATATCACATCTCTACCGACCTCTACTAGGCTAGGTATTTCTCTCTCTCCAAAGACCTTTTTCACCCTGATCTGTTTTAGAGTTAGTTCGACCGGCAGTATATGTTGAAATGTTGTGAACTATTTAGCTTTTAAAAAACATTAATGCATAAGGTCCAATGTTCCAAGATATCTGTCAGCATTTCCCTGCTGGGTCCGTGTTCCGCGGGCCAGGTCCATTCTCCAGCCTGCTGAACCTTTTCAAATCAGATAACAACCATAACAATGTATGACTACTTTTCCAGGCTGCTTTGACTGGCCAATAGGATGGTTGATTTGTTTCCTGGGTTTGACTGGCCAATAGGATGGTTGATTTGTTTCCTGGGTTTGACTGGCCAATAGGATGGTTGATTTGTTTCCTGGGTTTGACTGGCCAATAGGATGGTTGATTTGTTTCCTGGGTTTGACTGGCCAATAGGATGGTTGATTTGTTTCCTGGGTTTGACTGGCCAATAGGATGGTTGATTTGTTTCCTGGGTTTGACTGGCCAATAGGATGGTTGATTTGTTTCCTGGGTTTGAAATAATAATAAAAAATGTGGAAGGGACAATGAATTCCAAGCTTGGAAGACATAACGACTTGAATTGACCGGGCTAGCGTTAGCCCCAGAGGCTATTCAGAAAACAACATGTTGTGGTACAGCTTTATCATGCTGATATTAAACTAGATTAATGCATGATGCATCACATCACAATATTAACCAAGCGTATAAACGATCCAAACAGCACTATTTCCTCTGGGGTTCAAGGAGTATATTTCCTCTGGGGTTCAAGGAGTATATTTCCTCTGGGGTTCAATAAATCACAATATTAACCAAGCGTATAAACGATCCAAACAGCACTATTTCCTCTGGGGTTCAAGGAGTATATTTCCTCTGGGGTTCAAGGAGTATATTTCCTCTGGGGTTCAATAAATCACAATATTAACCAAGCGTATAAACGATCCAAACAGCACTATTTCCTCTGGGGTTCAAGGAGTATATTTCCTCTGGGGTTCAAGTAGTATATTTCCTCTGGGGTTCAAGGAGTATATTTCCTCTGGGGTTCAAGGAGTATATTTCCTCTGGGGTTCAAGGAGTATATTTCCTCTGGGGTTCAAGGAGTATATTTCCTCTGGGGTTCAAGGAGTATATTTCCTCTGGGGTTCAAGGAGTATATTTCCTCTGGGGTTCAAGGAGTATATTTCCTCTGGGGTTCAAGGAGTATATTTCCTCTGGGGTTCAAGGAGTATATTTCCTCTGGGGTCCAAGGAGTATATTTCCTCTGGGGTCCAAGGAGTATATTCCCTCTGGGGTTCAAGGAGTATATTTCCTCTGGGGTTCAATAAATCACAATATTAACCAAGCGTATAAACGATCCAAACAGCACTATTTCCTCTGGGGTTCAAGGAGTATATTTCCTTTGGGGTTCAAGTAGTATATTTCCTCTGGGGTTCAAGGAGTATATTTCCTCTGGGGTTCAAGGAGTATATTTCCTCTGGGGTTCAAGGAGTATATTTCAAGCGTATGGGGTTCAAACAGCATATTTCCTCTGGGGTTCAAGGAGTATATTTCCTCTGGGGTTCAAGGAGTATATTTCCTCTGGGGTTCAAGGAGTATATTTCTGGGGTTCAAGGAGTATATTTCCTCTGGGGTTCAAGGAGTATATTTCCTCTGGGGTTCAAGGAGTATATTTCCTCTGGGGTTCAAGGAGTATATTTCCTCGGGTTCAAGGAGTATATTTCCTCTGGGGTTCAAGGAGTATATTTCCTCTGGGGTTCAAGGAGTATATTTCCTCTGGGGTTCAAGGAGTATATTTCCTCTGGGGTTCAAGGAGTATATTTCTTCTGGGGTTCAAGGAGTATATTTCCTCTGGGGTTCAAGGAATATATTTCCTCTGGGGTTCAAGGAGTATATTTCCTCTGGGGTTCAAGGAGTATTTTTCCTCTGGGGTTCAAGGAGTATTTTTCCTCTGGGGTTCAAGGAGTATTTGACCATCCATTCTCTGTCTAGAAACACAATGCTAGTTTTTGGCCAGTCGTCTCAGTTCTGTGTAACTCCCATTTGTCTGAAAACAATGATGAAGCAACTAACAATGTGCTCAATACTAAATGGGGAATTATACAGGAAGTCCAGGTAAATGCAATACTAAATGGGGAATTATACAGGAAGTCCAGGTAAATGCAACACTAACGGGGAATTATACAGGAAGTCCAGGTAAATGCAATACTAAATGGGGAATTATACAGGAAGTCCAGGTAAATGCAACACTAACGGGGAATTATACAGGAAGTCCAGGTAAATGCAATACTAAATGGGGAATTATACAGGAAGTCCAGGTAAATGCAATACTAAATGGGGAATTATACAGGAAGTCCAGGTAAATGCAATACTAAATGGGGAATTATACAGGAAGTCCAGGTAAATGCAATACTAAATGGGGAATTATACAGGAAGTCCAGGTAAATGCAATACTAAATGGGGAATTATACAGGAAGTCCAGGTAAATGCAATACTAACGGGGAATTATACAGGAAGTCCAGGTAAATGCAATACTAAATGGGGAATTATACAGGAAGTCCAGGTAAATGCAATACTAAATGGGGAATTATACAGGAAGTCCAGGTAAATGCAATACTAAATGGGGAATTATACAGGAAGTCCAGGTAAATGCAATACTAAATGGGGAATTATACAGGAAGTCCAGGTAAATGCAACAGGAAGTCCAGGTAAATGCAATACTAAATGGGGAATTATACAGGAAGTCCAGGTAAATGCAATACTAAATGGGGAATTATACAGGAAGTCCAGGTAAATGCAATACTAAATGGGGAATTATACAGGAAGTCCAGGTAAATGCAATACTAAATGGGGAATTATACAGGAAGTCCAGGTACATGCAATACTAAATGGGGAATTATACAGGAAGTCCAGGTAAATGCAATACTAAATGGGGAATTATACAGGAAGTCCAGGTAAATGCAATACTAAATGGGGAATTATACAGGAAGTCCAGGTAAATGCAATACTAAATGGGGAATTATACAGGAAGTCCAGGTAAATGCAATACTAAATGGGGAATTATACAGGAAGTCCAGGTAAAGTCCGTGTGTAAAACATATTTTGAAGAAATGACCATAAGTTATGAAAATGCCCCAGCATCAGCCAGCCAGTCAGCCAGCCAGCCAGTCAGTCAGTCAGTAGAGCACCCTTCCATCTGCAGTAGTCAGCAGTCTAATGCCCCAGCCAGCCAGCCAGCCAGCCAGCCAGCCAGCCAGCCAGTCAGCCAGCCAGTCAGCCAGCAGAGCACCCATCCATCTGCCAGCCAGTCAGCAGCCAGCCAGCCCCAGCCAGTCAGCCAGCCAGAGCAGCCAGCCAGCCAGCCAGTCAGCCAGCCAGCCAGCCAGCCAGTCAGCCAGCCAGCCAGCCAGCCAGTCAGCCAGTCAGCAGAGCACCCTTCCATCTGCAGTAGTCAGCAGTCTAATGCCCCAGCCAGTCAGCCAGTCAGCCAGCCAGTCAGCCAGCCAGCCAGTCAGCCAGTCAGCCAGCAGAGCACCCTTCCATCTGCAGTAGTCAGCAGTCTAATGCCCCAGTCAGCCAGCCAGCCAGCCAGCCAGCCAGCCAGTCAGCCAGTCAGTCAGCCAGCCAGTCAGCCAGCAGAGCACCCTTCCATCTGCAGTAGTCAGCAGTCTAATGCCCCAGCCAGCCAGCCAGCCAGCCAGCCAGCCAGCCAGCCAGCCAGCCAGTAGAGCACCCTCAGCACAGTTTCAGATGTTCTGTCGTGAACCCATTTCAGATGTTCTGTCGTGAACCCATTTCAGATGTTCTGTTGTGAACCCATTTCAGATGTTCTGTTGTGAACCCATTTCAGATGTTCTGTCGTGAACCCATTTCAGATGTTCTGTCGTGAACCCATTTCAGATGTTCTGTCGTGAACCCATTTCAGATGTTCTGTCGTGAACCCATTTCAGATGTTCTGTTGTGAACCCATTTCAGATGTTCTGTTCGTTGCAGAAGACAATAGTACATTTAAAAACATTTAAAATGACTTGTCAAAATGTTAGTGTGTTCTTATTCTTTCTGTGTTAACCTCAAAGTGATCTGAATGTACCAGTCGCTTGGTTTAACCATTCTATAGCAATATAGCTGCATGGTCAGCGGGCTAGCGGCTCAGTGAGGGAGTCGCTTGGTTTAATCATTCTATAGCAAATAGCTGCACGGTCAGCGGGCTAGCGGCCCAGTGAGGGAGTCGCTTGGTTTAAGGGAGTCGCTTGGTTTAATCATTCTATAGCAATAGCTGCACGGTCAGCGGGCTAGCGGCTCAGTGAGGGAGTCGCTTGGTTTAAGGGAGTCGCTTGGTTTAAGGGAGTCGCTTGGTTTAACCATTCTATAGCAATAGCTGCACGGTCAGCGGGCTAGCGGCTCAGTGAGGGAGTCGCTTGGTTTAACCATTCTATAGCAAAATAAAAAATATGTAAAAATGTGTTTTAAATCAAAAATGTAAATGGTTCTTTAACAATAAAACTGGGATAAATAGTTTATACAGGCTTATTTCTCTGATACTATACAAATCACAATGATTGTGAATATATTAATGTTATGAAAAACTGAATAAAAGTGAAGACCAATTGTCCTCTTGATTCTTATTGTTACTAAAAACTGATATCTGCCTCAGAATGCTGTTCATTGACTACAGCTCAGTGTTCAACACCATAGTGCCCTCAAAGCTCATCACTAAGCTAAGGACCCTGGGACTAAACACCTCCCACTGCAACCGGATCCGGGACTTCATGACGGGCCGCCCCCAGGTGGTAAGGGTAGGTAACAACATGTCTGCCACGCTGATGCTTAACACGGGGGCCCTTCAGGGGTGTGTGCTTAGTCCCCTCCTGTACTCCCTGTTCACCCACGACTGCATAGCCAGGCACGACTCCAACACCATCATTAAGTTTGCCGATGACACAACAGTGGTAGGCCTAATAACCGACAACGACGAGACAGCCTATAGGGAGATCAGAGAACTGGCAATGTGACAACCTCTCCCTCAACGTGATCAAGACAAAGGAGCTGATCGTGGACTATAGGAAAAAGAGGGCCGAACAGGCCACCATTCACATCGACAGGGCTGTAGTGGAGCGGGTCAAGAGTTAAGTTCCTTGGTGTCCACATCACCAACAAACTATCATGAAGAGGGCACGACAAAACCTATTTCCCCTCAAGAGACTGAAAAGATTTGGCATGGGTCCTCAGATCCTCAAAAAGGTTCTACAGCTGCACCATCGAGAGCATCCTGACCGGTTGCATCACCGCCTAGTATGGCAACTGCTCGGCATCTGACCGTAAGAAGCTACAGAAGGTGGTGCGTAATGCCCAGTAAATCACTGGGACCAAGCTTCCTGCTATCCAGGACCTCTGTACCAGGCGGTGTCAGAGAAAAGCCCATAAAATTGTCAAGAGACTCCAATCACCCTGGTCATAGACCATTCTCTCTGCTACCACACGGCAAGCGGTACCGGAGCGCCGAGTCTAGCACCGTTGTAGGATGCCACCTTTCCAACAAGACATTTTGTCAAATTTCTGCCCTGCTAGAGCTTCTCCCTGGTCAACTATAAGTGCGTTTATTGTGAAGTGGAAACATCTAGAAGCAACAACGTAGGCCGCCACGCAAGCTCACAGAACTGGACCGCTGAGTGCTGAAGCGCTTCTGTCCTCGGTTGCAACATTCACTGCCGAGTTCCTCTCCTCTCCTCATTCACTGCCGAGTTCCTCTCCTCTCCTCTCCTCTCCTCATTCACTACCGAGTTCCTCTCCTCTCCTCTCCTCTCCTCATTCACTACCGAGTTCCTCTCCTCTCCTCATTCACTACCGAGTTCCAAACTGCCTCTGGAAGCAACGTCAACACAACAACTGTTGGTCAGGAGCTTCATGTAATGGGTTTCCATGGCAGCCCTGTCTATCTCATTGGGTTTCCATGGCCGAGCAGCCGCACACAAGCCTCAGATCACCACGCCTAATGCCAAGCGTCGGCTAGAGTGGTGTAAAGCTCACCGTCATTGGACTCTGGAGTGATGAATCACGCTTCCTACATCTAGTGGAAAGCCTTCCCAGAAGAGTGGAGGCTGTTATAGCAGCAATGATCCAACATCTAGTGGAAAGCCTTCCCAGAAGAGTGGAGGCTGTTATAGCAGCAATGTTCCAACATCTAGTGGAAAGCCTTCCCAGAAGAGTGGAGGCTGTTATAGCAGCAATGTTCCAACATCTAGTGGAAAGCCTTCCCAGAAGAGTGGAGGCTGTTATAGCAGCAATGATCCAACATCTAGTGGAAAGCCTTCCCAGAAGAGTGGAGGCTGTTATAGCAGCAATGTTCCAACATCTAGTGGAAAGCCTTCCCAGAAGAGTGGAGGCTGTTATAGCAGCAATGTTCCAACATCTAGTGGAAAGCCTTCCCAGAAGAGTGGAGGCTGTTGTAGCAGCAATGTTCCAACATCTAGTGGAAAGCCTTCCCAGAAGAGTGGAGGCTGTTATAGCAGCAATGTTCCAACATCTAGTGGAAAGCCTTCCCAGAAGAGTGGAGGCTGTTATAGCAGCAATGTTCCAACATCTAGTGGAAAGCCTTCCCAGAAGAGTGGAGGCTGTTATAGCAGCAATGTTCCAACATCTAGTGGAAAGCCTTCCCAGAAGAGTGGAGGCTGTTATAGCAGCAATGTTCCAACATCTAGTGGAAAGCCTTCCCAGAAGAGTGGAGGCTGTTGTAGCAGCAATGTTCCAACATCTAGTGGAAAGCCTTCCCAGAAGAGTGGAGGCTGTTATAGCAGCAATGTTCCAACATCTAGTGGAAAGCCTTCCCAGAAGAATGGAGGCTGTTATAGCAGCAATGTTCCAACATCTAGTGGAAAGCCTTCCCAGAAGAGTGGAGGCTGTTATAGCAGCAATGTTCCATCATCTAGTGGAAAGCCTTCCCAGAAGAGTGGAGGCTGTGATAGCAGCAATGTTCCATCATCTAGTGGAAAGCCTTCCCAGAAGAGTGGAGGCTGTTATAGCAGCAATGTTCCAACATCTAGTGGAAAGCCTTCCCAGAAGAATGGAGGCTGTTATAGCAGCAATGTTCCAATCTAGTGGAAATCTGGAGGCTGTTATAGCAAATGTTCCAACATCTTCTTCCCAGAAGAGTGGAGGCTGTTATAGCAGCAATGTTCCAACATCTAGTGGAAAGCCTTCCCAGAAGAGTGGAGGCTGTTATAGCAGCAATGTTCCAACATCTAGTGGAAAGCCTTCCCAGAAGAGTGGAGGCTGTTATAGCAGCAATGTTCCAACATCTAGTGGAAAGCCTTCCCAGAAGAGTGGAGGTTATAGCAGCAATGTTCCAACATCTAGTGGAAAGCCTTCCCAGAAGAGTGGAGGCTGTTATAGCAGCAATGTTCCAACATCTAGTGGAAAGCCTTCCCAGAAGAGTGGAGGCTGTTATAGCAGCAATGTTCCAACATCTAGTGGAAAGCCTTCCCAGAAGAGTGGAGGCTGCTATAGCAGCAATGTTCCAACATCTAGTGGAAAGCCTTCCCAGAAGAGTGGAGGCTGTTATAGCAGCAATGTTCCAACATCTAGTGGAAAGCCTTCCCAGAAGAGTGGAGGCTGTTATAGCAGCAATGTTCCAACATCTAGTGGAAAGCCTTCCCAGAAGAGTGGAGGCTGTTATAGCAGCAATGTTCCAACATCTAGTGGAAAGCCTTCCCAGGAGAGTGGAGGCTGCTATAGCAGCAATGTTCCAACATCTAGTGGAAAGCCTTCCCAGAAGAGTGGAGGCTGTTATAGCAGCAATGTTCCAACATCTAGTGGAAAGCCTTCCCAGAAGAGTGGAGGCTGTTATAGCAGCAATGTTCCAACATCTGGAAAGCCTTCCCAGAAGAATGGAAAGCAGCAATGTTCCAACCAGTGGAAAGCCTCCCAGAAGAGTGGAGGCTGTTATAGCAGCAATGTTCCAACATCTAGTGGAAAGCCTTCCCAGAAGAGTGGAGGCTGTTATAGCAGCAATGTTCCAACATCTAGTGGAAAGCCTTCCCAGAAGAGTGGAGGCTGTTATAGCAGCAATGTTCCAACATCTAGTGGAAAGCCTTCCCAGAAGAGTGGAGGCTGTTATAGCAGCAATGTTCCAACATCTAGTGGAAAGCCTTCCCAGAAGAGTGGAGGCTGTTATAGCAGCAATGTTCCAACATCTAGTGGAAAGCCTTCCCAGAAGAGTGGAGGCTGTTATAGCAGCAATGTTCCAACATCTAGTGGAAAGCCTTCCCAGAAGAGAGGAGGCTGTTATAGCAGCAATGTTCCAACATCTAGTGGAAAGCCTTCCCAGAAGAGTGGAGGCTGTTATAGCAGCAATGTTCCAACATCTAGTGGAAAGCCTTCCCAGAAGAGTGGAGGCTGTTATAGCAGCAAAGGGGGGAAAACAGCTCCATATTAATGCCAATGATTTTGTAATGAGATGTTACATCCTTTTTGGACATGTAATTTGTGTCTCAATCCACCGCATCCTCGTTCGTCAGCCTTCCTTCCGTACCTGCGGTGGAAAATGGCAGAGCTACAAGGCTGTTTGTCCGATCAGGAGACATCAAAGGAAACGTCTGAAAGGTCTCCCCTACAGACTAATGTGACCCTCCTATAGAAAGGGGAGACTCTCACGAACACGATGGGTGTTCTCATCTGAAGGTAACCTGGTAACCTGGTAACCTTTCAAAATTAAAAACCTTTAAAAATGATCATAGTAGTTTCATGCACCCCAAAAGGGGTTCAAATGTAGAAAACAATATATAGTTCCTGATCTTTCTTATATCTCATAGACAGAGGACACCTCAAATCCTTATTCCTTAAGATAGTCTGGGCTATAGCAGTAAAGGCCAAATGCAGTATTTTATTAAATAATTTTATTATATTTGTTTTTTGATACCTAATAGAATTCTAAATTAAATAACTAAATGATCCATGGTATGACCCTCTTAAAACAATTCCACGTGACCATCTTATTAAAACAATTCCACATGGCCATCTTATTAAAACAATTGCACATGTCCGCTTAGCAGAACCTGCTGAAGACTCACATGCTGGTCTGTGATTCATTAAACGAGATCGGCAGTTTCATGTCTCTATACTGTATCTCAGTTTCCTTCTCCAAGCCTCTAGAACACAGAGTCAGTCATTCAGTCGATCAGTCTCCACATTGAGTCACCGCCATTAACAACAACCTTAGGGAGGAGACCGACCAGGAAAAGTTTAAGAGATATTTATTTTTTTAGATATGCATTTTACACACATTGTAAAAGGAAATTAGCAAACTAATATACAGATACCTTCAAATGCCATTATAGGCTGGTCCCAGATCTGTGTGTGTCCTCTGTCCATCTCCTTTTGGTCATTACCACATCAAACACAGATCTGGGGACAGGATAATGTCATTCTGCGCAAATGAGAAAATCTAACTGGCACTAGTGTTTAAAGTATAGGAAAGGAAATGGACAGGGCAGAGAATGAAACCAACAGGAAATGGACAGGGCAGAGAATGAAACCAACAGGAAATGGACAGGGCAGAGAATTAAACCAACAGGAAATGGACAGGGCAGAGAATGAAACCAACAGGAAATGGACAGGGCAGAGAATGAAACCAACAGGAAATGGACAGGGCAGAGAATGAAACCAACAGGAAATGGACAGGGCAGAGAATTAAACCAACAGGAAATGGACAGGGCAGAGAATGAAACCAACAGGAAATGGACAGGGCAGAGAATTAAACCAACAGGAAATGGACAGGGCAGAGAATGAAACCAACAGGAAATGGACAGGGCAGAGAATGAATCAGGGAATAAACACAGACAACGTGTGTGAGGGGAGGAGAGGCAGCAGCATTTTAAATCAGTCCAGAGGTCATCATTCACAGACCGGCAGGAGACACGGAGCAGACGCCATGTGATTCTGATGGCACACTACTCTCTAGATAGTACACTACCTGTGCACTGTGTCGGGAACAGACTGTCATTTGGGACACAGACAGGAATAGAGTGGGGGGGACGACTGATGATATCCCCGTACATACACTCTGAGCATTGCAGTACATTTATGTAACCAGTCTGGTTAACAGCAGGAGACTCTGGCCTCCTGTTATTTGACTCAGTCTGTATATATTCCTGTGTTTTATTTTGACATGTTTAACCACATGGTGTAGACATGCTGCACCAGGTGGAGTCTGGGGGATGACAAAACAGACGTCGTCAAGGGTTACCAGGAACAAGAGTTCTCAAGAGCCTGAGTGCTGTCTTTGGTAGGCAATTGAACAAGACGTGTAAGTCTACCACAGTAGTATGAAGCCCTACTCGTCTAGTATCTCTCCTGGCATGGTCAACAGAGACCATCTGAAATCTGTTGTTTTGGCTTTTTAAAGTCTAGAAGAGGTGGAGAGATGCAGACGATTAGAAAGAGGAAAAACAGCTTTTCCTTTTCAAAAAGGCACAATGAGTAATAACCAACGTATATAAACCCTGGATTGCTGATGTTACGTGTTGGCCATTGAGATGCTTTGAAGCCACCGGTCGGCCATTTTGGCTCTCCCCAGAAGGGGATGGATTACTGATGTTACGTATTGGCCATTGAGATGCTTTGAAGCCACCGGTCGGCCATTTTGGCTCTCCCCAGAAGGGGATGGATTACTGATGTTATGTGTTGGCCATTGAGATGCTTTGAAGCCACCGGTCAGCCATTTTGGCTCTCCCCAGTAGGGGATGGATTACTGATATGTGTTGGCCATTAAGAGGCTTTGAAGCCACCGGTCGGCCATTTTGGCTCTCCCCAGTAAGGGATGGATTACTGATATGTGTTGGCCATTAAGAGGCTTTGAAGCCACCGGTCGGCCATTTTGGCTCTCTCCATTAGGAGCAGTGTTTCAATCAAATGTTTCAAGGACAACATTACATGTATTTAAGTATTTTTTTTGTTTTAGTGTGGACAGTAACATTAATCTAAAAAGGAAAATGTTACATATTCTTTTATTTGTACGTTTAGCTCACATTATAGAATGTAAAAGTATTAAGGTGTCTGTAATGGAATACATGTTGTTAAAACCAATTAATAAATACATTTCTTTAGCTTCCAAAACATTGTTTTACAATGGAGGGGGGAGAGCCAAGATGGAGGCACGGTGGCTTCAGCACAGCGCCCCCTGTCAGTCATCTAGTGTAATATATAAACCATTGGTTATAACAGATGTGAAAGTTATCTTATTATGTGTGAGGTGAAAGCTTCTTCAGCCTGAAAAAAAAAAAAAATACACAATTTTATTTTACTGACGGTTGAAAAATATTTTTTAAACAATTTCGAGGAAGTGACTCCCTCATTGGTGGGTTGTGGCTATTATAATTAACCCTCGGTGTGATTCATCCATCTTCGGGATATTTAAACCATGGCCTTACAGAGACCCAGCTCTACTTCTACCTAGCAACAGTACTCTGCAACAGTACTTTGTCCCTCTCAGCTAGCCGTAGATAGAATAGTTTGTCCCTCTCAGCTAGCCGTAGAGAAACTACTACCAGGCTTTTAAATTCCTTCCAGCGGACTAGTATCGAATTATAACAAGTACAAATCATCACTTAACAGAAGTGGCTTAATTATAAACTCATTTTAAAACTGAAGAGAACACTAAGGATAGTATTGCCTGGTTCATATTAAAGTTCAACTTGGCGTTTTGAGAGCTTGAAGGTTCCTGAACGTTGCGTCCTGATCCCCAGTTTGACTGACAGTCTGCCCAGAGGTCAGTGGTGGGTCTCTTTCACTCCTGCTTGTGAGGAGGGACAGCAGCCAGTCAGAACACTGCAATGGGGGTCACATGACAGGAAACAACAGCCTTCACCTTGCTGTTATTAAAACAAGTCCTACTGACTGAGCTGAGGTTTCTCCACTGCTTCTGGACGACAGAAATGTCCATTCAAAGCTTTTGTCTTCTGGGGAAGAAAGAAAAAGAAAAAAAAATTCTGTGAAACCAAAAACTGGTGTTTTTAGGTCAGATGTCAGTCTGAATACAGGAGGTCTGGAGCAGGCTGGAGGGACGGGCCTGCAGTCTGAATACAGGAGGTCTGGAGCAGGCTGGAGGGACGGGCCTGCAGGTTGTTGGTGTTCTCCTGCAGCAGCTGTCCAACGGGAAGGGCTCCTCCTGTAGTACAGTCACAATCTGCCTTCGTAGGACACACCTGGTTGATGTTTTCCTCTGCTATCAGACACCTCGGGGAGACGGACACCTCGGGACAGGGCGAGGAGACTGGGGAGTGAGGCTGGGAGAGGACACCTCGGGGTGAGGGTAACGCCTCCAGCCGGTCTCCCTCTACTTCAGGCAGAGGGCTGACTGTGGCGAAGCGGCTGTGGTAGTCAGACGAGGATCCGTGGCTGCAGGACGTCTTCGTGATCTCCAGGTCAGAGCCGCCGCTGAACTCTGACAAGTGGGAGGAGTGAGAGTCGGCTACGGAGGGCAGAGAGCCGCTGAGGGAGGGAGAGTCAAACTCTGAGGAGTTGGTGCTCTGCTGCTCAAGGAGACGAGCGTCCATGTCCTCCCTCGTCTGCTGGATCTTACAGCCTCCTCCCTTCTTCAGCTTGCTTTTACTCTTCTTCCCCGAGGAAGAGGAGGACTTGGCTGTGCCATCCTGGCCCTCTGAGGGGCATCCAGAGTGGCAGGACCAGCCACAGCGCCCAGCGTCTCTCCCATCATCCATAGTGTGGTCGTGTAGTTGACCAGCAGACTTACCCGGCTCGATGTCCACCTGCACCTCCATACTGGTCCCGTCTCTACACAAAACACCACCAGACACAAAGGAAGAGTCGAGTGGAACAAACGTCTACAGGAGAGAGACAAGTCCTCTGTGGAGACATCATTGAAATGTTAATATTTCTAAAAGACACGGGCCCTGACCTGTAGTTGAGAAGGGATCCAGCCATTGCTTTGGTGCTGGCGTTGTCACTGATGGTCCCCAAGCTGAAGGTGGCCGACTCTCCACTCAGACTACACCTCTCCTTCTGAACATCAGCCTGGACCTCCAACCTGGAGAGGGGCGGGAGGGGAGATGGGGAGGGGGAGGGAGGGGGAGGGGGGAGGGGAGAGGGGGGAGAGGAGAGGACAGGGGGAGAGGAGAGGACAGGGGGTGGAGAGGACAGGGGGGAGAGGAGGGGGGGGGGGGGGAGAGGACAGGGGGAGGGATCAGACCGTGTGTATTTTTCCAGTCACGATACAAGGTGCACACAGCCAGATGGACCAACAGCCACCTGACAGTAAGGTTGGCATCCTGTCCAGTCTCTCATTAGCCGACCCCAACGCTGACCAGTTGAGGAAGCCGACCCCAACGCTGACCAGTTGAGGAAGCCGACCCCAACGCTGACCAGTTGAGGAAGCCGACCCCAACGCTGACCAGTTGAGGAAGCCGACCCCAACGCTGACCAGTTGAGGAAGCCGACCCCAACGCTGACCAGTTGAGGAAGCCGACCCCAACGCTGACCTGTTGAGGAAGCCGACCCCAACGCTGACCAGTTGAGGAAGCCGACCCCAACGCTGACCAGTTGAGGAAGCCGACCCCAACGCTGACCAGTTGACGCTGACCTGTTGAGGAAGCCGACCCCAACGCTGACCAGTTGAGGAAGCCGACCCCAACGCTGACCAGTTGAGGAAGCCGACCCCAACGCTGACCAGTTGAGGAAGCCGACCCCAACGCTGACCAGTTGAGGAAGCCGACCCCAACGCTGACCTGTTGAGGAAGCCGACCCCAACGCTGACCAGTTGAGGAAGCCGACCCCAACGCTGACCAGTTGAGGAAGCCGACCCCAACGCTGACCAGTTGAGGAAGCCGACCCCAACGCTGACCAGTTGAGGAAGCCGACCCCAACGCTGACCAGTTGAGGAAGCCGACCCCAACGCTGACCAGTTGAGGAAGCCGACCCCAACGCTGACCAGTTGAGGTAGTTGATCGGGTCTTGGAATTCCCTCCAAGCCAACCTAAAGCACCAGGACCGGGGGTCACTAGGAGTTTAAACCACCTACAGACGAACAGGTTGTTGAGATGTAGTAGTTTGTGGGTGTCACCTGATGTCACTAGTCCGCGTTGCCATGGTAAGCGTGATGCGTACTTGCTCGTTCGGATACTGTAATGGGCCTGTGATTTATTGCACGCCCTACTGATGCTCTAGGGTGGCAGGTAGCCTAGTGGTTTGAGACAGAGGTCACTGGTTCAAATCCCAGAGACAACAAAGTGAAAAATATGTCCATGGGCCTCTGAGAAAGGCATGTAACCTTTCAACACATTACACTGGACCGATCACACTACTATGACTGTAAAACAACACCTATCATACTACTGACCCTGTAAAACAACACCTATCATACTGCTATGACTGACCCTGTAAAACAACACCTATCATACTACTATGACTGACCCTGTAAAACAACACCTATCATACTACTATGACTGACCCTGTAAAACAACACGTATCATACTACTGACCCTGTAAAACAACACCTATCACACTACTATGACTGTAAAACAACACCCATGACTGACCCTGTAAAACAACACCTATCATACTACTATGACTGACCCTGACTGACCCTAGAACAACACCTATCATACTACTATGACTGACCCTGTAAAACAACACCTATCATACTACTATACTGACCCTGTAAAACAACACCTATCATACTACTATGACTGACCCTGTAAAACAACACCTATCATACTACTATGACTGACCCTGTAAAACAACACCTATCATACTACTATGACTGACCCTGTAAAACAACACCTATCATACTACTATACTGACCCTGTAAAACAACACCTATCATACTACTATGACTGACCCTGTAAAACAACACCTATCATACTACTATGACTGACCCTGTAAAACAACACCTATCATACTACTATGACTGACCCTGTAAACAACACCTATCATACTACTATGACTGACCCTGTAAAACAACACCTATCATACTACTATGACTGACCCTGTAAAACAACACCTATCATACTACTATGACTGACCCTGTAAAACAACACCTATCATACTACTGACCCTGTAAAACAACACCTATCATACTACTGACCCTGTAAAACAACACCTATCATACTACTATGACTGACCCTGTAAAACAACACCTATCATACTACTATGACTGACCCTGTAAAACAACACCTATCATACTACTATGACTGACCCTGTAAAACAACACCTATCATACTACTATGACTGACCCTGTAAAACAACACCTATCATACTACTATGACTGACCCTGTAAAACAACACCTATCATACTACTATGTCTGACCCTGTAAAACAACACCTATCACACTACTATGACTGACCCTGTAAAACAACACCTATCACACTACTATGACTGACCCTGTAAAACAACACCTATCATACTACTATGACTGACCCTGTAAAACAACACCTATCATACTACTATGACTGACCCTGTAAAACAACACCTATCATACTACTATGACTGACCCTGTAAAACAACTGACATCTTGGTTACTGGCAGACTGTTGTATTGATGTCTGTCTGGCTGATGTCATGTGACCATCTTGGTTCAAATCTCTCTCTGTTTTTATCTCAACGAGACTCAAACCTGGTTGAATAAAAGTTCAAACCAATCTAAAAGCACTTCACCTGTTCAGGTACTGACCCTGTAAAACACACCTATCAGACAGAGACCCGGTGACAACACCTATCAGCCAGGGCCATGGTGGAGGCGTTCTCACTCAGGTTGTAAAACAACACCTCATGGCGCCCATCCGGTCCACGTGGCTGACCCGCTGGCTATCATACTCAGACTGCCCGTCAAACCCCCATCGGTACCACGTGGCTCCCCTGGCACTACAGACTGCCCGTCATGCCCCCATGCTGGGGTTGTTCCTGGTGTCTGCCACAGAGGTCGTGTCTGAGGAGACTGGGGGAAAAGCAAGAGGTCATGTCTGAGGAGACGGGGAGGGAGCAAGAGGTATCATACTGAGGAGACTGTAAAGAGAGCAAGACTACCTGGTCGTGTCTGAGGAGACGGGGAGGGAGCAAGAGGTCGTGTCTGAGGAGACGGGGGAGAGAGCAAGAGGTCATACTCTGAGGAGACGGGGAGGGAGCAAGACCTATCTGAGGAGACGGGGGGAAGAGCAAGAGGTCGTGTCTGAGGAGACGGGGAGGGAGCAAGAGGTCGTGTCTGAGGAGACGGGGAGGGAGCAAGAGGTCGTGTCTGAGGAGACGGGGGGGAGGGAGCAAGAGGTCGTGTCTGAGGAGACGGGGAGGGAGCAAGAGGTCATACTACTGAGGAGACGGGGAAGAGCAAGAGGTCGTGTCTGAGGAGACGTGGGAGAGAGCAAGAGGTCGTGTCTGAGGAGACGGGGAGGGAGCAAGAGGTCATACTCTGAGGAGACGGGGAAGAGCAAGAGGTCGTGTCTGAGGAGACGGGGAGAGAGCAAGAGGTCGTGGTCTGAGGAGACGGGGGGGAGGGATCAAGAGGTCGGTGTCTGAGGAGACGGGGAAGAGCATAGAGGTCTATGACTGACCCTGAGGAGACGGGGAGAGACATGAGAGGTCGTGTGTCTGAGGAGACGGGGGAGAGAGCAAGAGGTCGTGTCTGAGGAGACGGGGAGAGAGCAAGAGGTCGTGTCTGAGGAGACAACAGGGGGAGAGAGCAGGAGATCTAGAAGGTCTGAGGTCTTTCTCTGGTTGGTTCTCACCTCCTACGGCCTCGTCTTTCTAGAAGGTCTGTAGTCAAACTATCATCTACCTTTTCAACATTCTCCTCATACTCTAGGAGGGTCAGAGGTCATCAGAGTCCAGTCACAATGAGTCAGCTAACACAACTCATTCAGACTAAACGGTCTGTCTGTCTGTGTGTGGAGACAACACCTATCAGTAGCTTGCGCCCCGCTCCCTGCGGTCATCTGACCCTCGTAAAACAAACTCGATGCGGACCCCTTTCCCGTTACCAGTGGAGACCCCACAGCCCCCGCTGCTGTAAAACAACACAGAGAGATGGGCACCACGACCCGTAAAACACATACGCCAGCATGATGGGCACACGCCGATGCCTGACACACACACACACACACAGAGAGATGGGCACCACGCCGTACACATACGCCAGCATGATGGGCACACTACTATGATGCCTGTAACACACACACACACACAGAGAGATGGGCACCACGCCATACACATACGCCAGCATGATGGGCACGCCGATGCCTGGACACACACACACACACACACAGAGAGATGGGCACCACCCGTACACATACGCCAGCATGATGGGCACTATCATACTACGATGCCTGGACACACACACACAGAGAGATGGGCACCACGACCCTGTAAAACATACGCCAGCATGATGGGCATACTACGATGCCTGTAAACAACACCTACACAACACCCACACACACACAGAGAGATGGGCACCACTATCGTACTACAACGCCAGCATGATGGGCACGCTATGATGCCTGTAAAACACACACATACACACACAAACAACACACACTAGAGATGGGCACCACACCGTCACACATACGCCAGCATGATGGGCACGCCGATGCCTGTAAAACAACACCTATCACACTACAGAGAGATGGGCACCACGCCGTAAAACAACACACATACGCCAGCATGATGGGCACGCCGATGCCTGTAAAACAACACCTATCCACTACACACTGTAAAACAACACCACACTGTACACAGAGAGATGGGCACCACCTACACATACGCCAGCATGATGGGCACTGATGCCTGGACACACACACAGAGAGATGGGCACCACACCTATCACATACGCCAGCATGATGGGCACACCGATGCCTGGACACACTGACCCACACACCACACTAGAGATGGTAAAACAACACCTATCATACTACTACGCCAGCATGATGACCCTGTAAAACAACACCTATCATACTACTATGACTGACCCACAACAACACCATCATAGATATGACTGACCCAAACAACACCTACATACGCCAGCATGATAAAACAACACCTATGCCTGGACACTACACAGAGAGATGGTAAAACACCACCGCATACGTACACATGACGCCAGCATGATGGGCACGCCGATGCCTGGACACACACACACACACATGACACCCTGTAAGACAACACCTATCATACTACTATGACTGACCCTGTAAAACAACACTACATACGCCAGCACCTATCATACTGATGGGCACGCCTATGCCTGGACACACACACACACACACACAGAGATGGGCACCACGCCGTAAAACAACACCTACGCCAGCATGATGGTAAAACAACACCTATCACACTACTATGCCTGACCCTGACACCACACACAACAACACCTATCATACTACTATCTGGGCACCACGACCCTGTACAACAACACCGTACTACATGACGCCAGCATGATGGGCTACTATGATGCCTGTAAAACACACACACACACACAACACCAGATACTACTATGACTGACCCTGTAAAACAACTGACATCTTGGTTACTGGCAGACTGTTGTATTGATGTCTGTCTGGCTGATGTCATGTGACCATCTTGGTTCAAATCTCTCTCTGTTTTTATCTCAACGAGACTCAAACCTGGTTGAATAAAAGTTCAAACCAATCTAAAAGTACTGACCTGTTCAGGTAGTTGACCACGGCGCTGCCAGACAGAGATCCGGTGATGCTGGCTCCAGCCAGGGCCATGGTGGAGGCGTTCTCACTCAGGTTGTCCCTCATGGCGCCCATCCGGTCCACGTGGCTCCCGCTGGCGCTCAGACTGCCCGTCATGCCCCCCATCCGGTCCACGTGGCTCCCGCTGGCACTCAGACTGCCCGTCATGCCCCCCATGCTGGGGTTGTTCCTGGTGTCTGCCACAGAGGTCGTGTCTGAGGAGACGGGGGAGAGAGCAAGAGGTCGTGTCTGAGGAGACGGGGGAGGGAGCAAGAGGTCGTGTCTGAGGAGACGGGGGAGGGAGCAAGAGGTCGTGTCTGAGGAGACGGGGGAGAGAGCAAGAGGTCGTGTCTGAGGAGACGGGGAGGGAGCAAGAGGTCGTGTCTGAGGAGACGGGGGAGAGAGCAAGAGGTCGTGTCTGAGGAGACGGGGGAGGGAGCAAGAGGTCGTGTCTGAGGAGACGGGGAGGGAGCAAGAGGTCGTGTCTGAGGAGACGGGGGAGGGAGCAAGAGGTCGTGTCTGAGGAGACGGGGAGGGAGCAAGAGGTCGTGTCTGAGGAGACGGGGGAGAGAGCAAGAGGTCGTGTCTGAGGAGACGGGGAGGGAGCAAGAGGTCGTGTCTGAGGAGACGGGGAGAGAGCAAGAGGTCGTGTCTGAGGAGACGGGGAGGGAGCAAGAGGTCGTGTCTGAGGAGACGGGGGAGGGAGCAAGAGGTCGTGTCTGAGGAGACGGGGGAGGGAGCAAGAGGTCGTGTCTGAGGAGACGGGGGGAGAGAGCAAGAGGTCGTGTCTGAGGAGACGGGGAGGGAGCAAGAGGTCGTGTCTGAGGAGACGGGGGAGAGAGCAAGAGGTCGTGTCTGAGGAGACGGGGGAGAGAGCAAGAGGTCGTGTCTGAGGAGACGGGGGAGGGAGCAAGAGGTCGTGTCTGAGGAGACGGGGGAGAGAGCAAGAGGTCGTGTCTGAGGAGACGGGGGAGAGAGCAAGAGGTCGTGTCTGAGGAGACGGGGGAGGGAGCAAGAGGTCGTGTCTGAGGAGACGGGGGAGAGAGCAAGAGGTCGTGTCTGAGGAGACGGGGGAGAGAGCAAGAGGTCGTGTCTGAGGAGACGGGGGAGAGAGCAAGAGGTCGTGTCTGAGGAGACGGGGGAGAGAGCAAGAGGTCGTGTCTGAGGAGACGGGGGAGAGAGCAGGAGATCTAGAAGGTCTGTAACGAGGTCTTTCTCTGGTTGGTTCTCTCCCTCCTACGGCCTCGTCTTTTCTAGAAGGTCTGTAGTCAAACCTCGCCTTTTCAACATTCTCCTCCTCTAGGAGGGTCAGAGGTCATCAGAGTCCAGTCACAATGAGTCAGCTAACACAACTCATTCAGACTAAACGGTCTGTCTGTCTGTCTGTGTGTGGAGACGACCAGTAGCTTGCGCCCCGCTCCCTGCGGTCATCTGGTTCTCGTCATCAAACTCGATGCGGACCCTTTCCCGTTACCAGTGGAGACCCCACAGCCCCCGCTGCGACACACAGAGATGGGCACCACGCCGTACACATACGCCAGCATGATGGGCACGCCGATGCCTGGACACACACACACACAGAGAGATGGGCACCACGCCGTACACATACGCCAGCATGATGGGCACGCCGATGCCTGGACACACACACACACACACACACAGAGAGATGGGCACCACGCCGTACACATACGCCAGCATGATGGGCACGCCGATGCCTGGACACACACACACACACAGAGAGATGGGCACCACGCCGTACACATACGCCAGCATGATGGGCACGCCGATGCCTGGACACACACACACACACACAGAGAGATGGGCACCACGCCGTACACATACGCCAGCATGATGGGCACGCCGATGCCTGGACACACACACACACACACACACACACACACACACAGAGAGAGAGAGACAGTTAACCACCTCACACCCTGGGGAGGGACACCAGACAACCACCAGAGACCACTGTGTCTCCTAAGAGCAGTCGGTCACTACTAGCTCATCTAAACAACCAGAGACCACTGTGTCTCCTAAGAGCAGTCGGTCACTACTAGCTCATCTAAACAACCAGAGACCACTAGGTCTCCTAAGAGCAGTCGGTCACTACTAGCTCATCTAAACAACCAGAGACCACTGTGTCTCCTAAGAGCAGTCGGTCACTACTAGCTCATCTAAACAACCAGAGACCACTAGGTCTCCTAAGAGCAGTCGGTCACTACTAGCTCATCTAAACAACCAGAGACCACTGTGTCTCCTAAGAGCAGTCGGTCACTACTAGCTCATCTAAACAACCAGAGACCACTGTGTCTCCTAAGAGCAGTCGGTCACTACTAGCTCATCTAAACAACCAGAGACCACTGTGTCTCCTAAGAGCAGTCGGTCACTACTAGCTCATCTAAACAACCAGAGACCACTGTGTCTCCTAAGAGCAGTCGGTCACTACTAGCTCATCTAAACAACCAGAGACCACTGTGTCTCCTAAGAGCAGTCGGTCACTACTAGCTCATCTAAACAACCAGAGACCACTGTGTCTCCTAAGAGCAGTCGGTCACTACTAGCTCATCTAAACAACCAGAGACCACTGTGTCTCCTAAGAGCAGTCGGTCACTACTAGCTCATCTAAACAACCAGAGACCACTGTGTCTCCTAAGAGCAGTCGGTCACTACTAGCTCATCTAAACAACCAGAGACCACTGTGTCTCCTAAGAGCAGTCGGTCACTACTAGCTCATCTAAACAACCAGAGACCACTGTGTCTCCTAAGAGCAGTCGGTCACTACTAGCTTATCTAAACAACCAGAGACCACTGTGTCTCCTAAGAGCAGTCGGTCACTACTAGCTCATCTAAACAACCAGAGACCACTGTGTCTCCGAAGAGCAGTCGGTCACTACTAGCTCATCTAAACAACCAGAGACCACTGTGTCTCCTAAGAGCAGTCGGTCACTACTAGCTCATCTAAACAACCAGAGACCACTGTGTCTCCTAAGAGCAGTCGGTCACTACTAGCTCATCTAAACAACCAGAGACCACCGTGTCTCCTAAGAGCAGTCGGTCACTACTAGCTCATCTAAACAACCAGAGACCACTGTGTCTCCTAAGAGCAGTCGGTCACTACTAGCTCATCTAAACAACCAGAGACCACTGTGTCTCCTAAGAGCAGTCGGTCACTACTAGCTCATCTAAACAACCAGAGACCACTGTGTCTCCTAAGAGCAGTCGGTCACTACTAGCTCATCTAAACAACCAGAGACCACTGTGTCTCCTAAGAGCAGTCGGTCACTACTAGCTCATCTAAACAACCAGAGACCACTGTGTCTCCTAAGAGCAGTCGGTCACTACTAGCTCATCTAAACAACCAGAGACCACTGTGTCTTCTAAGAGCAGTCGGTCACTACTAGCTCATCTAAACAACCAGAGACCACTGTGTCTCCTAAGAGCAGTCGGTCACTACTAGCTCATCTAAACAACCAGAGACCACTGTGTCTCCTAAGAGCAGTCGGTCACTACTAGCTCATCTAAACAACCAGAGACCACTGTGTCTCCTAAGAGCAGTCGGTCACTACTAGCTCATCTAAACAACCAGAGACCACTGTGTCTCCTAAGAGCAGTCGGTCACTACTAGCTCATCTAAACAACCAGAGACCACTGTGTCTCCTAAGAGCAGTCGGTCACTACTAGCTCATCTAAACAACCAGAGACCACTGTGTCTCCTAAGAGCAGTCGGTCACTACTAGCTCATCTAAACAACCAGAGACCACTGTGTCTCCTAAGAGCAGTCGGTCACTACTAGCTTATCTAAACAACCAGAGACCACTGTGTCTCCTAAGAGCAGTCGGTCACTACTAGCTCATCTAAACAACCAGAGACCACTGTGTCTCCGAAGAGCAGTCGGTCACTACTAGCTCATCTAAACAACCAGAGACCACTGTGTCTCCTAAGAGCAGTCGGTCACTACTAGCTCATCTAAACAACCAGAGACCACTAGGTCTCCTAAGAGCAGTCGGTCACTACTAGCTCATCTAAACAACCAGAGACCACCGTGTCTCCTAAGAGCAGTCGGTCACTACTAGCTCATCTAAACAACCAGAGACCACTGTGTCTCCTAAGAGCAGTCGGTCACTACTAGCTAATCTAAACAACCAGAGACCACTGTGTCTCCTAAGAGCAGTCGGTCACTACTAGCTCATCTAAACAACCAGAGACCACTGTGTCTCCTAAGAGCAGTCGGTCACTACTAGCTCATCTAAACAACCAGAGACCACTGTGTCTCCGAAGAGCAGTCGGTCACTACTAGCTCATCTAAACAACCAGAGACCACTGTGTCTCCTAAGAGCAGTCGGTCACTACTAGCTCATCTAAACAACCAGAGACCACTGTGTCTCCTAAGAGCAGTCGGTCACTACTAGCTCATCTAAACAACAAGAGATCCCTGTGTTAACAGGCCCCGGGGGGGGTGACAGGGTGACAGGCCCCGGGGGTGACAGACCCCAGGGGGGGTGACACCAGCCACATGCTGGTAGATGTTGGCTTTGTCTGGTAGAATGTCTATTCTTCCCAGCCACATTGGCAGATAGTCACAGAGAATTTGGGATCTTTAATCAAATCCAAAGTGCAAAAAAAACAGCATGTCTGTGTTTTGTTTTAACATGACGGGGGACATGATGACAGACAGGGGACATGATGACAGACAGGGGACATGATGACAGACAGGGGACATGATGACAGACAGGGGACATGATGACAGACAGGGGACATGATGACAGACAGGGGACATGATGACAGACAGGGGACATGATGACAGACAGGGGACATGATGACAGACAGGGGACATGATGACAGACAGGGGACATGATGACAGACAGGGACATGATGACAGACAGGGGACATGATGACAGACGGGGACATGATGACACACGGGGACATGATGACAGACGGGGGACATGATGACAGACGGGGACATGATGACAGACGGGGACATGATGACAGACGGGGGGACATGATGACAGACTGGGGACATGATGACAGACGGGGACATGATGACAGACGGGGACATGTATGACATGATGACACAGGGACATGATGACAGACGGGGACATGATGACAGACAGGGGACATGATGACAGACAGGGGACATGATGACAGACTGGGGACATGATGACAGACTGGGGACATGATGACAGACAGGGGACATGATGACAGACAGGGGACATGATGACAGACAGGGGACATGATGACAGACAGGGGACATGATGACAGACAGGGGACATGATGACAGACAGGGGACATGATGACAGACAGGGGACATGATGACAGACAGGGGACATGATGACAGACAGGGGACATGATGACAGACAGGGGACATGATGACAGACAGGGGACATGATGACAGACAGGGGACATGATGACAGACAGGGGACATGATGACAGACAGGGGACATGATGACAGACAGGGGACATGATGACAGACAGGGGACATGATGACAGACAGGGGACATGATGACAGACAGGGGACATGATGACAGGGGACATGATGACAGGGGACATGATGACAGACAGGGACATGATGACAGACAGGGGACATGATGACAGACAGGGGACATGATGACAGACAGGGGACAGTATACTGACCACAGGGGACATGATGACAGACAGGGGACAGTATACTGACCACAGGGGACATGATGACAGACAGTATACTGACCACGGGGGACATGATGACAGACAGGGGACATGATGACAGACAGGGGACATGATGACAGACAGGGGACATGATGACAGACAGGGGACATGATGACAGACAGGGGACATGATGACAGACAGGGGACATGATGACAGACAGGGGACATGATGACAGACAGGGGACATGATGACAGACAGGGGACATGATGACAGACAGGGGACATGATGACAGACAGGGGACATGATGACAGACTGGGGACATGATGACAGACTGGGGACATGATGACAGACTGGGGACATGATGACAGACTGGGGACATGATGACAGACAGGGGACATGATGACAGACAGGGGACATGATGACAGACAGGGGACATGATGACAGACTGGGGACATGATGACAGACTGGGGACATGATGACAGACTGGGGACATGATGACAGACAGGGGACATGATGACAGACAGGGGACATGATGACAGACAGGGGACATGATGACAGACAGGGGACATGATGACAGACAGGGACATGATGACAGACAGGGACATGATGACAGACAGGGGACATGATGACAGACAGGGGACATGATGACAGACAGGGGACATGATGACAGACAGGGACATGATGACAGACAGGGGACATGATGACAGACAGGGGACATGATGACAGACTGGGGACATGATGACAGACTGGGGACATGATGACAGACGGGGACATGATGACAGACGGGGACATGATGACAGACGGGGACATGATGACAGACGGGGACATGATGACAGACGGGGACATGATGACAGACAGGGGACATGATGACAGACGGGGACATGATGACAGACGGGGACATGATGACAGACGGGGACATGATGACAGACAGGGGACATGATGACAGACGGGGGACATGATGACAGACGGGGGACATGATGACAGACTGGGGACATGACAGACTGGGGACATGATGACAGACTGGGGACATGATGACAGACTGGGGACATGATGACAGACTGGGGACATGATGACAGACAGGGGACATGATGACAGACAGGGGACATGATGACAGACAGGGACATGATGACAGACAGGGGACATGATGACAGACAGGGACATGATGACAGACAGGGGACATGATGACAGACAGGGGACATGATGACAGACGGGGGGACATGATGACAGACAGGGGACATGATGACAGACGGGGACATGATGACAGACAGGGGACATGATGACAGACAGGGGACATGATGACAGACTGGGGACAGTATACTGACCACGGGGACATGATGACAGACAGGGGACATGATGACAGACTGGGGACAGTATACTGACCACGGGGACATGATGACAGACAGGGGACATGATGACAGACAGGGGACATGATGACAGACAGGGGACATGATGACAGACAGGGGACATGATGACAGAGGGGACATGATGACAGACAGGGGACATGATGACAGACAGGGGACATGATGACAGACTGGGGACAGTATACTGACCACAGGGGACATGATGACAGACAGGGGACATGATGACAGACTGGGGACAGTATACTGACCACGGGGACATGATGACAGACAGGGGACATGATGACAGACAGGGACATGATGACAGACAGGGGACATGATGACAGACAGGGGACATGATGACAGACAGGGGACATGATGACAGACAGGGGACATGATGACAGACAGGGGACATGATGACAGACAGGGACATGATGACAGACTGGGGACATGATGACAGACAGGGGACATGATGACAGACAGGGGACATGATGACAGACAGGGGACATGATGACAGACAGGGACATGATGACAGACTGGGGACATGATGACAGACAGGGGACATGATGACAGACTGGGGACATGATGACAGACAGGGGACATGATGACAGACAGGGGACATGATGACAGACAGGGGACATGATGACAGACAGGGACATGATGACAGACAGGGGACATGATGACAGACAGGGGACATGATGACAGACTGGGGACAGTATACTGACCACGGGGACATGATGACAGACAGGGGACATGATGACAGACTGGGGACAGTATACTGACCACAGGGGACATGACAGACAGGGGACATGATGACAGACTGGGGACATGATGACAGACAGGGGACATGATGACAGACAGGGGACATGATGACAGACAGGGGACATGATGACAGACAGGGGACATGATGACAGACAGGGGACATGATGACAGACAGGGGACATGATGACAGACAGGGGACATGATGACAGACAGGGGACATGATGACAGACAGGGACATGATGACAGACAGGGACATGATGACAGACAGGGGACATGATGACAGACAGGGGACATGATGACAGACAGGGGACATGATGACAGACAGGGGACATGATGACAGACAGGGACATGATGACAGACAGGGGACATGATGACAGACAGGGGACATGATGACAGACAGGGACATGATGACAGACAGGGGACATGATGACAGACAGGGGACATGATGACAGACAGGGACATGATGACAGACAGGGGACATGATGACAGACAGGGGACATGATGACAGACAGGGGACATGATGACAGACAGGGGACATGATGACAGACAGGGGACATGATGACAGACAGGGACATGATGACAGACTGGGGACATGATGACAGACTGGGGACATGATGACAGACTGGGGACATGATGACAGACAGGGGACATGATGACAGACAGGGGACATGATGACAGACAGGGGACATGATGACAGACAGGGGACATGATGACAGACAGGGGACATGATGACAGACAGGGACATGATGACAGACAGGGGACATGATGACAGACAGGGACATGATGACAGACAGGGGACATGATGACAGACTGGGGACATGATGACAGACTGGGGACATGATGACAGACAGGGGACATGATGACAGACTGGGGACATGATGACAGACTGGGGACATGATGACAGACTGGGGACTCATGATGACAGACAGGGGACATGATGACAGACAGGGGACATGATGACAGACAGGGGACATGATGACAGACAGGGGACATGATGACAGACAGGGGACATGATGACAGACAGGGGACATGATGACAGACAGGGACATGATGACAGACAGGGGACATGATGACAGACAGGGGACATGATGACAGACAGGGGACATGATGACAGACAGGGGACATGATGACAGACTGGGGACAGTATACTGACCACAGGAGACATGATGACAGACAGGGGACATGATGACAGACTGGGGACATGATGACAGACAGGGGACATGATGACAGACAGGGGACATGATGACAGACAGGGGACATGATGACAGACAGGGGACATGATGACAGACTGGGGACATGATGACAGACTGGGGACATGATGACAGACAGGGACAGTATACTGACCACAGGGGACATGATGACAGACAGGGGACATGATGACAGACAGGGGACATGATGACAGACAGGGGACAGTATACTGACCACGGGGACATGATGACAGACAGGGGACATGATGACAGACTGTATACTGACCACAGGGGACATGATGACAGACTGTATACTGACCACAGGGACATGATGACAGACAGGGGACATGATGACAGACTGTATACTGACCACAGGGGACATGATGACAGACAGGGACATGATGACAGACAGGGACATGATGACAGACAGGGGACATGATGACAGACAGGGGACATGATGACAGACAGGGGACATGATGACAGACAGGGGACATGATGACAGACAGGGGACATGATGACAGACAGGGGACAGTATACTGACCACAGGGACATGATGACAGACAGGGGACAGTATACTGACCACGGGGACATGATGACAGACAGGGGACATGATGACAGACAGGGGACATGATGACAGACAGGGGACAGTATACTGACCACAGGGGACATGATGACAGACAGTATACTGACCACGGGGGACATGATGACAGACAGGGGACATGATGACAGACAGGGGACATGATGACAGACAGGGGACAGTATACTGACCACGGGGACATGATGACAGACAGGGGACAGTATACTGACCACGGGGGACATGATGACAGACAGGGGACATGATGACAGACTGTATACTGACCACAGGGGACATGATGACAGACAGGGGACAGTATACTGACCACGGGGACATGATGACAGACAGGGGACAGTATACTGACCACAGGGGACATGATGACAGACTGTATACTGACCACGGGGGACATGATGACAGACAGGGGACAGTATACTGACCACGGGGACATGATGACAGACGGGGACAGTATACTGACCACGGGGACATGATGACAGACAGGGGACAGTATACTGACCACAGGGGACATGACAGACAGGGGACATGATGACAGACAGGGGACATGATGACAGACAGGGGACAGTATACTGACCACGGGGGACATGATGACAGACAGGGGACAGTATACTGACCACGGGGGACATGATGACAGACAGGGGACAGTATACTGACCACGGGGACATGATGACAGACAGGGGACAGTATACTGACCACAGGGACATGATGACAGACAGGGGACAGTATACTGACCACAGGGGACATGATGACAGACTGGGGACAGTATACTGACCACGGGGACATGATGACAGACAGGGACATGATGACAGACTGGGGACAGTATACTGACCACGGGGGACATGATGACAGACAGGGGACATGATGACAGACAGGGGACATGATGACAGACAGGGGACATGATGACAGACAGGGGACATGATGACAGACAGGGACATGATGACAGACAGGGGACATGATGACAGACAGGGACATGATGACAGACAGGGGACATGATGACAGACAGGGGACATGATGACAGACAGGGGACATGATGACAGACAGGGACATGATGACAGACTGGGGACATGATGACAGACAGGGGACATGATGACAGACAGGGGACATGATGACAGACTGGGGACAGTATACTGACCACGGGGACATGATGACAGACAGGGACATGATGACAGACTGGGGACAGTATACTGACCACAGGGGACATGATGACAGACAGGGGACATGATGACAGACAGGGGACATGATGACAGACAGGGGACATGATGACAGACAGGGGACATGATGACAGACAGGGGACATGATGACAGACAGGGGACATGATGACAGACAGGGGACATGATGACAGACAGGGACATGATGACAGACAGGGACATGATGACAGACAGGGGACATGATGACAGACAGGGGACATGATGACAGACAGGGGACATGATGACAGACAGGGGACATGATGACAGACAGGGGACATGATGACAGACAGGGGACATGATGACAGACAGGGACATGATGACAGACAGGGGACATGATGACAGACAGGGACATGATGACAGACAGGGGACAGTATACTGACCACAGGGGACATGATGACAGACAGGGGACAGTATACTGACCACGGGGACATGATGACAGACAGGGGACATGATGACAGACAGGGGACATGATGACAGACAGGGGACAGTATACTGACCACAGGGGACATGATGACAGACAGGGGACAGTATACTGACCACGGGGGACATGATGACAGACAGGGGACATGATGACAGACAGGGACATGATGACAGACAGGGGACAGTATACTGACCACGGGGACATGATGACAGACAGGGGACATGATGACAGACTGTATACTGACCACAGGGGACATGATGACAGACTGTATACTGACCACAGGGGACATGATGACAGACAGGGGACATGATGACAGACTGTATACTGACCACAGGGGACATGATGACAGACAGGGACATGATGACAGACAGGGGACATGATGACAGACAGGGACATGATGACAGACAGGGGACATGATGACAGACAGGGGACATGATGACAGACAGGGGACATGATGACAGACAGGGGACATGATGACAGACAGGGGACATGATGACAGACAGGGGACATGATGACAGACAGGGGACATGATGACAGACAGGGGACATGATGACAGACAGGGGACATGATGACAGACAGGGGACATGATGACAGACAGGGGACATGATGACAGACAGGGGACAGTATACTGACCACGGGGGACATGATGACAGACAGGAGACAGTATACTGACCACAGGGGACATGATGACAGACAGTATACTGACCACAGGAGACATGATGACAGACAGGGGACATGATGACAGACAGGGGACAGTATACTGACCACGGGGGACATGATGACAGACAGGGACATGATGACAGACAGGGACATGATGACAGACAGGGGACATGATGACAGACAGGGACATGATGACAGACAGGGGACATGATGACAGACAGGGGACATGATGACAGACAGGGGACATGATGACAGACAGGGGACATGATGACAGACAGGGGACATGATGACAGACAGGGGACAGTATATGACCACAGGGGACATGATGACAGACAGGGGACAGTATATGACCACGGGGACATGATGACAGACAGGGGACATGATGACAGACAGGGGACATGATGACAGACAGGGGACAGTATACTGACCACAGGGGACATGATGACAGACAGGGGACAGTATACTGACCACGGGGGACATGATGACAGACAGGGGACATGATGACAGACAGGGGACATGATGACAGACAGGGGACAGTATACTGACCACGGGGACATGATGACAGACAGGGGACATGATGACAGACTGTATACTGACCACAGGGGACATGATGACAGACTGTATACTGACCACAGGGGACATGATGACAGACAGGGACATGATGACAGACAGGGGACATGATGACAGACAGGGGACATGATGACAGACAGGGGACATGATGACTGAGACAGGGGACATGATGACAGACAGGGGACATGATGACAGACAGGGGACATGATGACAGACAGGGACATGATGACAGACAGGGGACATGATGACAGACTGGGGACATGATGACAGACAGGGGACATGATGACAGACAGGGACATGATGACAGACAGGGGACATGATGACAGACAGGGACATGATGACAGACAGGGGACATGATGACAGACAGGGGACATGATGACAGACAGGGGACATGATGACAGACAGGGGACATGATGACAGACAGGGGACATGATGACAGACAGGGGACATGATGACAGACAGGGGACATGATGACAGACAGGGGACATGATGACAGACAGGGGACATGATGACAGACAGGGACATGATGACAGACAGGGACATGATGACAGACTGTATGACCACAGGGACATGATGACAGACAGGGGACATGATGACAGACAGGGGACATGATGACAGACAGGGGACATGATGACAGACTGGGGACATGATGACAGACAGGGGACATGATGACAGACAGGGGACATGATGACAGACAGGGGACATGATGACAGACAGGGGACATGATGACAGACTGGGGACATGATGACAGACTGGGGACATGATGACAGACAGGGGACATGATGACAGACAGGGGACATGATGACAGACAGGGGACATGATGACAGACAGGGGACATGATGACAGACAGGGGACATGATGACAGACAGGGGACATGATGACAGACAGGGGACATGATGACAGACAGGGGACATGATGACAGACAGGGGACATGATGACAGACAGGGACATGATGACAGACTGGGGACAGTATACTGACCACAGGAGACATGATGACAGACAGGGGACATGATGACAGACAGGGGACATGATGACAGACAGGGGACATGATGACAGACAGGGGACATGATGACAGACAGGGGACATGATGACAGACAGGGGACATGATGACAGACAGGGGACATGATGACAGACTGGGGACATGATGACAGACATGGGGACATGATGACAGACAGGGGACATGATGACAGACAGGGGACATGATGACAGACAGGGGACATGATGACAGACAGGGACATGATGACAGACTGGGGACATGATGACAGACAGGGGACAGTATACTGACCACAGGGGACATGATGACAGACAGGGGACATGATGACAGACAGGGACATGATGACAGACAGGGGACAGTATACTGACCACGGGGGACATGATGACAGACAGGGGACATGATGACAGACTGTATACTGACCACAGGGGACATGATGACAGACTGTATACTGACCACAGGGGACATGATGACAGACAGGGGACATGATGACAGACTGTATACTGACCACAGGGGACATGATGACAGACAGGGGACATGATGACAGACAGGGGACATGATGACAGACAGGGGACATGATGACAGACAGGGGACATGATGACAGACAGGGACATGATGACAGACAGGGACATGATGACAGACAGGGGACATGATGACAGACAGGGGACAGTATACTGACCACAGGGGACATGATGACAGACAGGGGACAGTATACTGACCACGGGGACATGATGACAGACAGGGGACATGATGACAGACAGGGGACATGATGACAGACAGGGGACAGTATACTGACCACAGGGACATGATGACAGACAGGGACAGTATACTGACCACGGGGACATGATGACAGACAGGGGACATGATGACAGACAGGGGACATGATGACAGACAGGGGACAGTATACTGACCACGGGGGACATGATGACAGACAGGGGACAGTATACTGACCACAGGGGACATGATGACAGACAGTATACTGACCACAGGGGACATGATGACAGACAGGGGACAGTATACTGACCACGGGGGACATGATGACAGACAGGGGACAGTATACTGACCACAGGGGACATGATGACAGACTGTATACTGACCACAGGGGACATGATGACAGACAGGGGACAGTATACTGACCACGGGGGACATGATGACAGACAGGGGACAGTATACTGACCACAGGGGACATGATGACAGACAGAGGACAGTATACTGACCACAGGGGACATGATGACAGACAGGGGACATGATGACAGACAGGGGACATGATGACAGACAGGGGACAGTATACTGACCACGGGGGACATGATGACAGACAGGGGACAGTATACTGACCACAGGGGACATGATGACAGACAGGGGACAGTATACTGACCACGGGGGACATGATGACAGACAGGGGACAGTATACTGACCACAGGGGACATGATGACAGACAGGGGACAGTATACTGACCACAGGGGACATGATGACAGACAGGGGACATGATGACAGACTGTATACTGACCACAGGGGACATGATGACAGACAGGGGACAGTATACTGACCACGGGGACATGATGACAGACAGGGGACAGTATACTGACCACGGGGACATGATGACAGACAGGGGACAGTATACTGACCACGGGGACATGATGACAGACAGGGGACAGTATACTGACCACAGGAGACATGATGACAGACAGAGTACAGTATACTGACCACGGGGACATGATGACAGACAGGGGACAGTATACTGACCACAGGGGACATGATGACAGACAGGGGACATGATGACAGACAGGGGACAGTATACTGACCACGGGGGACATGATGACAGACAGGGGACAGTATACTGACCACGGGGACATGATGACAGACAGGGGACAGTATACTGACCACAGGAGACATGATGACAGACAAGAGTACAGTATACTGACCACAGGGGACATGATGACAGACAGGGGACATGATGACAGACAGTATACTGACCACAGGGGACATGATGACAGACAGTATACTGACCACAGGGGACATGATGACAGACAGGATAGTGACCACAGGGGACATGATAGACAGTATAGTGACCACAGGGGACATGATAGACAGTATAGTGACCACAGGGGACATGATGACAGACAGTATAGTGACCACAGGGGACATGATGACAGACAGTATAGTGACCACAGGGGACATGATGACAGACAGTATAGTGACCACAGGGGACATGATGACAGACAGTATAGTGACCACAGGGGACATGATGACAGACAGTATAGTGACCACAGGGGACATGATGACAGACAGTATAGTGACCACAGGGGACATGATGACAGACAGTATAGTGACCACAGGGGACATGATGACAGACAGTATAGTGACCACAGGGGACATGATGACAGACAGTATAGTGACCACAGGGGACATGATGACAGACAGTATAGTGACCACAGGGGACATGATGACAGACAGTATAGTGACCACAGGGGACATGATGACAGACAGTATAGTGACCACAGGGGACATGATGACAGACAGTATAGTGACCACAGGGGACATGATGACAGACAGTATAGTGACCACAGGGGACATGATGACAGACAGTATAGTGACCACAGGGGACATGATGACAGACAGTATACTGACCACAGGGGACATGATGACAGACAGAGTACAGTATACTGACCCCAGGGGACATGATGACAGACAGTGTACTGACCACAGGGGACATACTGACCACAGGAGACATGATGACAGACAGGGGACAGTATACTGACCACAGGGGACATGATGACAGACAGAGTACAGTATACTGACCACAGGGGACATGATGACAGACAGAGTACAGTATACTGACCCCAGGGGACATGATGACAGACAGTATACTGACCGACAGAGACGGCTGCCACCACAGGGGACATGATGACAGACAGAGTACAGTATAGTGACCACAGGGGACATGAGGACAGACAGAGTACAGTATACTGACCGACAGAGACGCCTGCCACCACAGGGGACATGAGGACAGACAGAGTGACTGCTCCTGTTATCACCAGGTTCCTCCTGTGAGGAGAGATGTCCTTCCCCTCGTAGCGGTTATAGATCTAACAGACAGACAGACGGGTTAGAGGTCAGAGGTTATAGATCTAACAGACAGACGGGTTAGAGGTCAGAGGTTATAGATCAGACAGAGTGACTCCTCCTGTGGGGAGAGATGTCCTTCCCCTCGTAGCGGTTATAGATCTAACAGACAGACAGACGGGTTAGAGGTCAGAGGTTATAGACCAGACCGAAGGACATACAGGGGTTAAAGTCAGGGGTTATGGATCTGACAGACATACAGGGGTTATAGATCAGACAGACTGGGTTAAAGGTCAGGGGTCATGGATCTGACAGATGGAGGTTACAGGTCAGGGGTCATGGATCTGACAGACAGGGTTAGGTCAGGGGTCACCGTACTGTGAGGAGAACCATGACTCTCGACTTACTGAAAACACATCAGGAGTGATGCAGTGGTTCCATCTATTGGCTAACTTTATTATGCTGCTGTGTTCATATAAAACAACTGTATTATTCTGTCTGTGTTCATATAAAACAACTGTATTACTCTGTGTTCATATAAAACAACTGTATTATTCTGTGTTCATATAAAACAACTGTATTATTCTGTGTGTGTTCATATAAAACAACTGTATTACTCTGTGTGTGTTCATATAAAACAACTGTATTATTCTGTGTTCATATAAAAAACTGTATTATTCTGTGTTCATATAAAACAACTGTATTATTCTGTGTGTGTTCATATAAAACAACTGTATTATTCTGTGTGTGTTCATATAAAACAACTGTATTATTCTGTGTTCATATAAAACAACTGTATTATTCTGTGTTCATATAAAACAACTGTATTATTCTGTGTTCATATAAAACAACTGTATTACTCTGTGTGTGTTCATATAAAACAACTGTATTACTCTGTGTGTGTTCATATAAAACAACTGTATTATTCTGTGTGTTCATATAAAACAACTGTATTATTCTGTGTTCATATAAAACAACTGTATTATTCTGTGTTCATATAAAACAACTGTATTATTCTGTGTTCATATAAAACAACTGTATTATTCTGTGTTCATATAAAACAACTGTATTATTCTGTGTTCATATAAAACAACTGTATTATTCTGTGTTCATATAAAACAACTGTATTATTCTGTCTGTGTTCATATAAAACAACTGTATTATTCTGTGTTCATATAAAACAACTGTATTATTCTGTGTTCATATAAAACAACTGTATTATTCTGTCTTCATATAAAACAACTGTATTATTCTGTCTTCATATAAAACAACTGTATTATTCTGTCTGTGTTCATATAAAACAACTGTATTATTCTGTCTGTGTTCATATAAAACAACTGTATTATTCTGTGTTCATATAAAACAACTGTATTATTCTGTCTGTGTTCATATAAAACAACTGTATTATTCTGTCTGTGTTCATATAAAACAACTGTATTATTCTGTGTTCATATAAAACAACTGTATTATTCTGTGTTCATATAAAACAACTGTATTATTCTGTCTGTGTTCATATAAAACAACTGTATTATTCTGTGTTCATATAAAACAACTGTATTATTCTGTCTTCATATAAAACAACTGTATTATTCTGTCTGTGTTCATATAAAACAACCGTATTATTCTGTCTTCATATAAAACAACTGTATTATTCTGTCTGTGTTCATATAAAACAACTGTATTATTCTGTGTTCATATAAAACACGCCTGTGTAATCATTGACTCGTACACAGTAGTTGTTGGGAACAACACTGCAGGTTAAGTTCTCCGGTACATTCCTCCATCTTTAGTCCACGAGCTTATCATCATCCTTCTGGTTGAACAGACGACTAGACTTCCACCTGATCATCCCGTTTACAGCACAGACCCATTACTGATGAACGGCCTTCTCTGTTGTCTGGTCATCTATCTGTCAACACGACGGCTGATGTCATCTGATGACCTCAGTCTGCCGTGTGTGTTTAGGGTCAGCTCACCTTCCTCATCTGATGACCTCAGTCTGCCGCGTGTGTTTAGGGTCAGCTCACCTTCCTCATCTGATGACCTCAGTCTGCCGTGTGTGTTTAGGGTCAGCTCACCTTCCTCATCTGATGACCTCAGTCTGCCGCGTGTGTTTAGGGTCAGCTCACCTTCCTCATCTGATGACCTCAGTCTGCCGCGTGTGTTTAGGGTCAGCTCACCTTCCTCATCTGATGACCTCAGTCTGCCGTGTGTGTTTAGGGTCAGCTCACCTTCCTCATCTGATGACCTCAGTCTGCCGTGTGTGTTTAGGGTCAGCTCACCTTCCTCATCTGATGACCTCAGTCTGCCGCGTGTGTTTAGGGTCAGCTCACCTTCCTCATCTGATGACCTCAGTCTGCCGCGTGTGTTTAGGGTCAGCTCACCTTCCTCATCTGATGACCTCAGTCTGCCGCGTGTGTTTAGGGTCAGCTCACCTTCCTCATCTGATGACCTCAGTCTGCCGCGTGTGTTTAGGGTCAGCTCACCTTCCTCATCTGATGACCTCAGTCTGCCGCGTGTGTTTAGGGTCAGCTCACCTTCCTCATCTGATGACCTCAGTCTGCCGCGTGTGTTTAGGGTCAGCTCACCTTCCTCCCCACGTACACAGGGATGCCTATGATCATGGCGGGGATGGCGATGCCAGCGATCAGAGCGATGCCCACCGGTGCGCCCACCAGCGTGCCCAGCTGCCACAGGATCTTCTTCTTCCTGCTCCACGGCTTCCTGCCCCAGAAGGTACATCCTGACGGGCTGGGGAGGGACGGAGAGAGAGGATTTACAACCCAACCCTGACAGGCTGGACAGAGATGATAACAACCCAACCCTGACAGGCTGACCAGGGGACAGAGATGATAACAACCCAACCCTGACAGGCTGACCAGGGGACAGAGATGATTACAACCCAACCCTGACAGGCTGACCAGGGGACAGAGATGATAACAACCCAACCCTGACAGGCTGACCAGGGGACAGAGATGATTACAACCCAACCCTGACAGGCTGACCAGGGGACAGAGATGATAACAACCCAACCCTGACAGGCTGACCAGGGGACAGAGATGATTACAACCCAACCCTGACAGGCTGACCAGGGGACAGAGATGATAACAACCCAACCCTGACAGGCTGACCAGGGGACCAACCCTGACAGGCTGACCAGGGGACAGAGATGATTACAACCCAACCCTGACAGGCTGACCAGGGGACAGAGATGATTACAACCCAACCCTGACCAGGCTGACCAGGGGACAGAGATGATAACAACCCAACCCTGACAGGCTGACCAGGGACAGAGATGATTTACAACCCAACCCTGACAGGCTGACCAGGGGACAGAGATGATAACAACCCAACCCTGACAGGCTGACCAGGGGACAGAGATGATTACAACCCAACCCTGACAGGCTGACCAGGGGACAGAGATGATAACAACCCAACCCTGACAGGCTGACCAGGGGACAGAGATGATAACAACCCAACCCTGACAGGCTGACCAGGGGACAGAGATGATTACAACCCAACCCTGACAGGCTAACAACCCAACCCTGACAGGGACAGAGATGATAACAACCCAACCCTGACAGGCTGACCAGGGGACAGAGATGATAACAACCCAACCCTGACAGGCTGACCAGGGGACAGAGATGATTACAACCCAACCCTGACAGGCTGACCAGGGGACAGAGATGATAACAACCCAACCCTGACAGGCTGACCAGGGGACAGAGATGATAACAACCCAACCCTGACAGGCTGACCAGGGGACAGAGATGATAACAACCCAACCCTGATACGCTGACCAGGGGACAGAGAAGATAACAACCCAACCCGGACAGGCTGACCAGGGGACAGAGATGATAACAACCCAACCCCCTGGACAGAGATGATAACAACCCAACCCTGACAGGCTGACCAGGGGACAGAGATGATTACAACCCAACCCTGACAGGCTGACCAGGGGACAGAGATGATAACAACCCAACCCTGACAGGCTGACCAGGGGACAGAGATGATAACAACCCAACCCTGACAGGCTGACCAGGGGACAGAGATGATAACAACCCAACCCTGACAGGCTGACCAGGGGACAGAGATGATAACAACCCAACCCTGACAGGCTGACCAGGGGACAGAGATGATAACAACCCAACCCTGACAGGCTGACCAGGGGACAGAGATGATAACAACCCAACCCTGACAGGCTGACCACCCTGACAGGGGGACAGAGATGATAACAACCCAACCCTGACAGGCTGACCAGGGGACAGAGATGATAACAACCCAACCCTGACAGGCTGACCAGGGGACAGAGATGATAACAACCCAACCCTGACAGGCTGACCAGGGGACAGAGATGATAACAACCCAACCCTGACAGGCTGACCAGGGGACAGAGATGATAACAACCCAACCCTGACAGGCTGACCAGGGACAGGGATAGAGATGACAGGCTGACAACCAGAGATGATTACAACCCTGACAGGCTGACCAGGGGACAGAGATGATAAACCCAACCCTGACCAGGGGACAGAGATGATAACCCTGACAGGCTGACCAGGGGACAGAGATGATAACAACCCACCCTGACCCTGGCAGGCTGACCAGGGGACAGAGATGATAACAACCCAACCCTGACAGGCTGACCAGGGGACAGAGATGATAACAACCCAACCCTGACAGGCTGACCAGGGGACAGAGATGATTACAACCCAACCCTGACAGGCTGACCAGGGGACAGAGATGATAACAACCCAACCCTGACAGGCTGACCAGGGGACAGAGATGATAACAACCCAACCCTGACAGGCTGACCAGGGGACAGAGATGATAACAACCCAACCCTGACAGGCTGACCAGGGGACAGAGATGATAACAACCCAACCCTGACAGGCTGACCAGGGGACAGAGATGATTACAACCCAACCCTGACAGGCTGACCAGGGGACAGTCTAGGGCATATAGCCTAGCAGAACTCTGGCTATTCAGAGGCAGAACACTGTGGTTAGTGTATAGATAGTGATGTACTCCTCCCTGAGTGTTGACAGACTCCTCACCCCTTTGCCTCTCACCTCAGGTAGTGCAGGTCAGAGATCTCCTTCATGCAGAGCCAGCAGAACTCACAGCCGCACACGGCGCAGGTCATGTGGTTACAGCTGCCGTCGTTCATCTTGATGATGTAAGCAGCGCAGCGCGGACAGGGCTTGATGTCATCGGCTGGGGACGGAAGGAATAGAAACGCCGTGTTTGTTGTTAAAACAAAACAGTGGACCACACCGCCCAGACAGCACATACACCCTCTTCTTCTTCTAGAACATTCCCAACCTACCTACTTCTATTGCCAGAGGCAGTATTCCCGGTTCTCGTCTGGCCACACAAGGAGCTCGGTGGTAAAGGAAGACTAAGTAATCTATTTTAGGATGAGGCTGTAACGTAACAAAATGTGAAAAACGTCAAGGGGAATACTTTCCGAATGAATGTATCCCCGTTGAAAACCTTTTGTTGGTTCTTCTCTGACATACAAGACGGTTCCATAAAACCTAAATATAATAATATAATATATATAATATAATATAAAATATAAAATCATTTCACCAGCGTCTTATTTCACAGGGCTTCATTCCATGTTTCCTTCCACAGGACACAGGAGAGATAAAAACGTCCTCTCACTGTCAACTACGTTTATTTTCAGCAAACTTAACATGTGTAAATATTTGTATAGGCCCTTCTCCACAGATTGCTCAGTTTGGCTGTGCGGCCAGCTCTAGGAAGAGTCTTGGTGGTTCCAAACTCCTTCCATTTAAGAATAATGGAGGCCATTTTGTTCTTCGGGACCTTCAATGCTGCAGAAATGTTTTGGTACCCTTCCCCAGATCTGTGCCTCCACACAATCCTGTCTCGGAGCTCTACGGACACTTCCTTCGACCTCGTGGCTTGGTTTTTGCTCTGACATGCACTGTCAACTGTGGGACCTTTAATAAGGTATTTCTGTTTTTTTATTTTTTAATACATTTGCTAACATTTCTAAAAACCTGTTTTGCTTTGTCATGAAGTATTGTGTGTAGATTGACGAGGGGGGAAAAAACTAATTTAATCCATTTTAGAGCACTTTTTGCCAGTCCTGTCTGGTCCAGCGACGGTGGGTTTGTGCCCATAGGTGATGTCTGGTGAGGACCTGCCTTACAACAGGCCTACAAGCCCTCAGTCCAGCCTCTCTCAGCCTATTACAGGGAGGTACCCTCTGTGTCCATAGGTTCCTTTACAACAGGCCTACAAGCCCTCAATCCAGCCTCTCTCAGCCTATTGAGGACATTCTGAGCACTGATGGAGGGATTGTGCGTTCCTGGTGTAACTAGGGCAGTTGTTGTTGCCATCCTGTCCCTGTCCCGCAGGTGTGATGTTCGGATGTACCGATCCTGTGCAGGTGTTGTTACACGTAGTCTGCCACTGCGAGGACGATCAGCTGTCCGTCCTGTCTCCCTGAAGCGCTGTCTTTGGCGTCTCACAGTACAGACATTTATTGCCCTGGCCACATCTGCAGTCCTCATGCCTCCTTGCAGCCTAAGGCACGTTCATGTAGATGAGCAGGGACCCTGGGCACATCTGCAGTCCTCATGCCTCCTTGCAGCCTAAGGCACGTTCATGTAGATGAGCAGGGACCCTGGGTTTAAGGCCTGGGTTTTAGGCCTGGGTTTTAGGCCTGGGTTTAAGGCCTGGGTTTAATGCCTGGGTTTAAGGCCTGGGTTTAAGGCTTGCAGTAGTAATGCTGTTAGTGTACCGTTTGTGGTCGTCCATCCATTAACGTTCCTGTGAATTCAAGAAATTTGTTCCGCACTTACGGACCGACTGGGCAGATGGTTCCCAGACTGCAGGTCCAGCTTCCCCGGCCCCCGGTGTTCGCCCCTCGGGATCAGGAGGTCCAGCTTCCCCGGGATCCCCTCGGGATCAGGAGGTCCAGCTTCCCCGGCCCCCGGTGTTCGCCCCTCGGGATCAGGAGGTCCAGCTTCCCCGGGATCCCCTCGGGATCAGGAGGTCCAGCTTCCCCGGGATCCCCTTGGGATCAGGAGGTCCAGCTTCCCCGGCCCCCGGTGTTCGCCCCTCGGGATCAGGAGGTCCAGCTTCCCCGGGATCCCCTCGGGATCAGGAGGTCCAGCTTCCCCGGGATCCCCTTGGGATCAGGAGGTCCAGCTTCCCCGGCCCCCGGTGTTCGCCCCTCGGGATCAGGAGACCGTTTAATCATCCTTCCATTCCCTGAAATGTAGACATCTCTCCCAGCCGGGATCTCTGGTAGGAGAGAGGTTCTGAAGTGGCGTTATGACTCAACCTGTGTGGGACTTGGCCGATCTGATAAACACCCTCTCAAAATGTTTGGTTGCTCTTCAGATGTTGCTTCAGCTGGGAGGACATCCACTTTATCGTCGACCCCCCCCTGAAATGTAACCTTCACGACTCCTGGGTCCCGGCCTCTCTTCTCTCATCTTTTCAGTGGCCAGACTCCTGGGTCCCGGGCTCTGTCACCAGCTCGCAGCACAACCCCTTGGTGAGCAGCTCTGACACCAGCTCACAGCACAGCCCCTTGGTGAGCAGCTCTGACACCAGCTCACAGCACAACCCCTTGGTGAGCAGCTCTGACACCAGCTCACAGCACAACCCCTTGGTGAGCAGCTCTGACACCAGCTCACAGCACAGCCCCTTGGTGAGCAGCTCTGACACCAGCTCACAGCCCGTTGGCCAGCAGCTCCCTCATCTTTTCTGCTGTGTCTTCGTTGTCCTCATCAGACAGGACTATTATAGATACTGTACGTCTGGGTACAACCGGTTCGTTGGGATCTATTTTGGGGTCATTCAAATTCTTTCCACAATACTATCCATTCTTGGTCCCCGGGTCAATACCAATCACAGATTTCTTTAGTTTTCTGCTCCAAATCCATGTTCAATGAGCAGCTTCTCCAGGTCGTCATGGAGACCGTTCAACTTCCTGTTTATTTGCTTGTCCATGGAACAACTTCCTATCGTTCACAAGACCAGCGGCGTGGTTTTCACCGAAGAGAGTCTCCGTCTGGATACTTTCCGCCAGACCTTTAGCAGCAGACTGCTCGCGTACGCTTAAACATAGACGACTGGTTTTAAAGTCATTCAACTAACTTTAGGAAGCTTAAAAACAACAGATTTACATACTTGTTTTCAAAGTTTGTATTTGGTCCAAAGCTCTCTCTCTTAGACCTAAACCTCAACTGGAGTGTGTTTCGCTCTCTTAGACCTAAACCTCAACTGGAGTGTGTTTCGCTCTCTTAGACCTAAACCTCAACTGGAGTGTGTTTCGCTCTCTTAGACCTAAACCTCAACTGGAGTGTGTTTCGCTCTCTTAGACCTAAACCTCAACTGGAGTGTGTTTCGCTCTCTTAGACCTAAACTGGAGTGTGTTTCGCTCTCTTAAACCTAAACTGGAGTGCGTGTTGATCGTCTTGTGTGCGTGTTGATCGTCTTGTGTGCGTGTTCATCGTCTTGTGTGCGTGTTCATCGTCTTGTGTGCGTGTTCATCGTCTTGTGTGCGCGTTTATCGTCTTGTGTGCGTGTTCATCGTCTTGTGTGCGCGTTCATCGTCTTGTGTGCGCGTTTATCGTCTTGTGCGCGTTTATCGTCTTGTGCGCGCGTTTATCGTCTTGTGCACGCGCGTTTATCGTCTTGTGCGCGCGTTTATCGTCTTGTGCGCGCGTTTATCGTCTTGTGCGCGCGTTTATCGTCTTGTGCGCGCGTTTATCGTCTTGTGCGCGCGTTTATCGTCTTGTGCGCGCGTTTATCGCCTTGTGTGCGCGTTTATCATCTTGTGTGCGCGTTTATCATCTTGTGTGCGCGTTTATCACCTTGTGTGCGCGTTTATCACCTTGTGTGCGCGTTTATCATCTTGTGTGCGCGTTTATCATCTTGTGTACGCGTTTATCATCTTGTGTGCGTGTTTATCATCTTGTGTGCGTGTTTATCATCTTGTATGCGTGTTTATCATCTTGTGTGTGTGTGTTACCTGCAGCACCACTCTCCTGGCTGTAGCTAAGAGACGAGGAGCTGAAGGTGCGTAGCCTCAGGCTCTGGGCTCTCTGCTGCCGGGCGGCATCACACGTCTGGTTGGGGTGCCACAGCTGTTTACAGTGGTAACAGAACTCCGTGCCACACCCCTCACGTCCACATGTGATCTTAGGACAGCTGGCACAGCCAAAGGCAATGACTGCATACCTACAAAACCAGAGGGAGAAACAGGTCAGGGTTCTATCTTCCAGGACAGGATGGGACAACTCTCTCTGTGCTCAATGTCCAGGAGTCTCTGCCTGAGTCGTCAGAACACCCCCTTATTCTAGAAATGTTCATTCATTCAGCTTCCAAAAAATCTAGCTTGTACTAATTCAGCCCAGACAGTTGTCCCCTGCCTGCCTCTCTCTCTCTCTCTCGCTTTCCCTGAGGACCCTCAGACAGGACCCTCAGACAGGACCCTCAGACAGGACCCTCAGACAGGACCCTCAGACAGGACCCTCAGACAGGACCCTCAGACAGGCAGGACCCTCAGACAGGCAGGACAGGACCCTCAGACAGGACCCTCAGACAGGACCCTCAGACAGGACCCTCAGAACAGGACCCTCAGACAGGACCCTCAGACAGTGGTCCCCTGCCTGCCTCTCTCTTTCTCTCTCTGATTCCCGGAGAACCCTCAGACAGGACCCTCAGACAGGACCCTCAGACAGGACCCTCAGACAGGACCCTCAGACAGGCAGGACCCTCAGACAGGACCCTCAGACAGGACCCTCAGACAGGACCCTCAGACAGGACCCTCAGACAGGACCCTCAGACAGGACCCTCAGACAGTGGTCCCCTGCCTGCCTCTCTCTTTCTCTCTCTGATTCCCGGAGAACCCTCAGACAGGACCCTCAGACAGGACCCTCAGACAGGACCCTCAGACAGGACCCTCAGACAGGACCCTCAGACAGGACCCTCAGACAGGACCCTCAGAACAGGACCCTCAGAACAGGACCCTCAGAACAGGACCCTCAGAACAGGACCCTCAGACAGGACCCTCAGACAGTGGTCCCCTGCCTGCCTCTCTCTTTCTCTCTCTGATTCCCGGAGAACCCTCAGACAGAACCCTCAGACAGGACCCTCAGACAGGACCCTCAGACAGGACCCTCAGAACAGGACCCTCAGACAGGACCCTCAGACAGGACCCTCAGACAGGACCCTCAGAACAGGACCCTCAGAACAGGACCCTCAGACAGTGGTCCCCTGCCTGCCTCTCTCTTTCTCTCTCTGATTCCCGGAGAACCCTCAGACAGAACCCAATGTCTCTATACGTATACTAATAGACAGTCATCAATCTACACCTGTTGTATTCGGCGCACGTGACAAATAAACTTTGGTTTGATCATTCATTCCTATGTGAAGACCAGTAACCCCTCAACAAGTCGCCCTTCAACTACAGTTATTCAATGAGAGGGGGCAGCACTGAGCTAGCCTGCAGTACCACGGTCGACCTTCAACTAGAGTTATTCAATGAGAGGGGGCAGCACTGAGCTAGCCTGCAGTACCACGGTCGACCTTCAACTAGAGTTATTCAATGAGAGGGGGCAGCACTGAGCTAGCCTGCAGTACCCTGGTCGCCCTTCAACTGGAGTTATTCAATGAGAGGGGGCAGCACTGAGCTAGCCTGCAGTACCACGGTCGACCTTCAACTAGAGTTATTCAATGAGAGGGGGCAGCACTGAGCTAGCCTGCAGTACCACGGTCGACCTTCAACTAGAGTTATTCAATGAGAGGGGGCAGCACTGAGCAAGCCTGCAGTACCACGATCAGCCCTGAACTTTGTGGCTTCAATGAGAACGGATCAGTCGTTCTCACCTGTCCAGAAAGACAAACAGCTGGTCAGAAAGTCTCCAGGCTGGATCAGAGGCAGGTCATAACATTTAACACCCGTTAAGACTGTCTGGCCGTTAAGACTGTCTGGCCGTTAAGACTGTCTGGCCGCTAAGACTGTCTGGCCGCTAAGACTGTCTGGCCGCTAAGACTGTCTGGCCGCTAAGACTGTCTGGCCGCTAAGACTGTCTGGCCGCTAAGACTGTCTGGCCGTTAAGACTGTCTGGCCGCTAAGACTGTCTGGCCGTTAAGACTGTCTGTTTCACCAGCCACGTTGGCGGGGGGTCAATTTGCAAGGCACTACGAATAAAATCAGACAACAAATAATGTATAAACACACGTGAGTCAGGTCAGAATGCTGTATCTTTGTCCCACTTTGTGTTTTCAAAGTGTTTCTGCCGTTTTGTTTCATAGATGCTAATTGCACATAGAAATACAGATCCTAGATCCCCACCTCACACAGCAACGCTGCCTGACAGGGGAGCTGCGCTCAATGAGAGATTCCTTTTTGGAGGCGCTGCACACACACACACACACAGGCCTTAAATGTTGGGCTAATTTACTGGAAAGTCTACAAAGTGAGAGACTTTGTCCTCGTGTTTCTTGGATATTTACTTTGTTTTGTTCACAAGTTGTTTTTCCACGTAAGTTTGAGTCTGCTGCTTCAACTGATTGTGAACGCGACGCCTCAGTCAGTTCCCTAATCTCTCACACACACACACACACACACACACACACACACACACACACACCTCGACCTCGAGCGGTCCCGCTACCACTGGGCAGCCAAACATTGTCTCCGATATTTTTATTTAAAGACAAAAAAAAAAAGTAATTAAATGGAATAATATACCACATTACTTCTTACTAATACATTTCTTGTTTTTTGGTGTTGTAACGTTCGTTATTTTTTGATGTAATTATGGGCGAACAAATATTTATTTATTTATTTGGGCTGATAAAAAAAAATGTGAGCGGCTGGTAGATTTTCTAAGTAGGATTCAACACTAAGAGCCAGACTGACTGTTTGGACTGTAACAAACAGCAGTAGGATTCAACACTAAGAGCCAGACTGATTGTTTGGACTGTAACAAACAGCAGTAGGATTCAACACTAAGAGCCAGACTGACTGTGTGGACTAACAGCAGTAGGATTCAACACTAAGAGCCAGACTGACTGTGTGGACTAACAGCAGTAGGATTCAACACTAAGAGCCAGACTGACTGTGTGGACTAACAGCAGTAGGATTCATCACTAAGAGCCAGACTGACTGTGTGGACTAACAGCAGTAGGATTCAACACTAAGAGCCAGACTGACTGTGTGGACTGTAACAAACAGCAGTAGGATTCAACACTTAGAGCCATACTGACTGTGTGGACTGTAACAAACAGCAGTAGGATTCAACACTTAGAGCCAGACTGACTGTGTGGACTGTAACAAACAGCAGTAGGATTCAACACTAAGAGCCAGACTGACTGTGTGGACTAACAGCAGTAGGATTCAACACTAAGAGCCAGACTGACTGTGTGGACTGTAACAAACAGCAGTAGGATTCAACACTAAGAGCCAGACTGACTGTGTGGACTGTAACAAACAGCAGTAGGATTCAACACTAAGAGCCAGACTGACTGTGTGGACTAACAGCAGTAGGATTCAACACTAAGAGCCAGACTGACTGTGTGGACTGTAACAAACAGCAGTAGGATTCAACACTAAGAGCCAGACTGACTGTGTGGACTAACAGCAGTAGGATTCAACACTAAGAGCCAGACTGACTGTGTGGACTAACAGCAGTAGGATTCAACACTAAGAGCCAGACTGACTGTGTGGACTGTAACAAAACAGCAGTAGGATTCAACACTAAGAGCCAGACTGACTGTGTGGACTAACAGCAGTAGGATTCAACACTAAGAGCCAGACTGACTGTGTGGACTGTAACAAACAGCAGTAGGATTCAACACTAAGAGCCAGACTGACTGTGTGGACTAACAGCAGTAGGATTCAACACTAAGAGCCAGACTGACTGTGTGGACTGTAACAAACAGCAGTAGGATTCAACACTAAGAGCCAGACTGACTGTGTGGACTAACAGCAGTAGGATTCAACACTAAGAGCCAGACTGACTGTGTGGACAAACAGCAGTAGGATTCAACACTAAGAGCCAGACTGACTGTGTGGACTAACAGCAGTAGGATTCAACACTAAGAGACAGACTGACTGTGTGGACTAACAGCAGTAGGATTCAACACTAAGAGACAGACTGACTGTGTGGACTAACAGCAGTAGGATTCAACACTAAGAGACAGACTGACTGTGTGGACTAACAGCAGTAGGATTCAACACTAAGAGACAGACTGACTGTGTGGACTAACAGCAGTAGGATTCAACACTAAGAGCCAGACTGACTGTGTGGACTGTAACAAAACAGCAGTAGGATTCAACACTAAGAGCCAGACTGACTGTGTGGACTAACAGCAGTAGGATTCAACACTAAGAGCCAGACTGACTGTGTGGACTGTAACAAACAGCAGTAGGATTCAACACTAAGAGCCAGACTGACTGTGTGGACTAACAGCAGTAGGATTCAACACTAAGAGCCAGACTGACTGTGTGGACTGTAACAAACAGCAGTAGGATTCAACACTAAGAGCCAGACTGACTGTGTGGACTAACAGCAGTAGGATTCAACACTAAGAGCCAGACTGACTGTGTGGACAAACAGCAGTAGGATTCAACACTAAGAGCCAGACTGACTGTGTGGACTAACAGCAGTAGGATTCAACACTAAGAGACAGACTGACTGTGTGGACTAACAGCAGTAGGATTCAACACTAAGAGACAGACTGACTGTGTGGACTAACAGCAGTAGGATTCAACACTAAGAGCCAGCCTGTAGCATCACACTGATGTAATATATAGGAGCCAGGCCAGCCTGTAGCATCACACTGATGTAATATATAGGAGCCAGGCCAGCCTGTAGCATCACACTAATGTAATATATAGGAGCCAGGCCAGCCTGTAGCATCACACTGATGTAATATATAGGAGCCAGGCCAGCCTGTAGCATCACACTAATGTAATATATAGGAGCCAGGCCAGCCTGTAGCATCACACTGATGTAATATATAGGAGCCAGGCCAGCCTGTAGCATCACACTAATGTAATATATAGGAGCCAGGCCAGCCTGTAGCATCACACTGATGTAATATATAGGAGCCAGGCCAGCCTGTAGCATCACACTGATGTAATATATAGGAGCCAGGCCAGCCTGTAGCATCACACTAATGTAATATATAGGAGCCAGGCCAGCCTGTAGCATCACACTGATGTAATATATAGGAGCCAGGCCAGCCTGTAGCATCACACTAATGTAATATATAGGAGCCAGGGCCAGCCTGTAGCATCACACTAATGTAATATATAGGAGCCAGGCCAGCCTGTAGCATCACACTAATGTAATATATAGGAGCCAGGCCAGCCTGTAGCATCACACTGATGTAATATATAGGAGCCAGGCCAGCCTGTAGCATCACACTAATGTAATATATAGGAGCCAGGCCAGCCTGTAGCATCACACTAATGTAATATATAGGAGCCAGGCCAGCCTGTAGCATCACACTGACAATGTAATATATAGGAGCCGGGCCAGCCTGTAGCATCACACTAATGTAATATATAGGAGCCAGGCCAGCCTGTAGCATCACACTAATGTAATATATAGGAGCCAGGCCAGCCTGTAGCATCACACTGATGTAATATATAGGAGCCAGGCCAGCCTGTAGCATCACACTAATGTAATATATAGGAGCCGGGCCAGCCTGTAGCATCACACTGATGTAATATATAGGAGCCAGGCCAGCCTGCAGCATCACACTAATGTAATATATAGGAGCCAGGCCAGCCTGCAGCATCACACTGACGTAATATATAGGAGCCAGGCCAGCCTGTAGCATCACACTAATGTAATATATAGGAGCCGGGTCAGCCTGTATCATCACACTGATGTAATATATAGGAGCCGGGCCAGCCTGTAGCATCACACTAATGTAATATATAGGAGCCAGGCCAGCCTGTAGCATCACACTGATGTAATATATAGGAGCCAGGCCAGCCTGTAGCATCACACTGATGTAATATATAGGAGCCAGGCCAGCCTGTAGCATCACACTAATGTAATATATAGGAGCCAGGCCAGCCTGTAGCATCACACTGATGTAATATATAGGAGCCAGGCCAGCCTGTAGCATCACACTAATGTAATATATAGGAGCCAGGCCAGCCTGTAGCATCACACTGATGTAATATATAGGAGCCGGGCCAGCCTGTAGCATCACACTAATGTAATATATAGGAGCCAGGCCAGCCTGTAGCATCACACTGATGTAATATATAGGAGCCGGGCCAGCCTGTAGCATCACACTAATGTAATATATAGGAGCCAGGCCAGCCTGTAGCATCACACTGATGTAATATATAGGAGCCAGGCCAGCCTGCAGCATCACACTGATGTAATATATAGGAGCCAGGCCAGCCTGTAGCATCACACTAATGTAATATATAGGAGCCAGGCCAGCCTGTAGCATCACACTGATGTAATATATAGGAGCCAGGCCAGCCTGTAGCATCACACTGATGTAATATATAGGAGCCAGGCCAGCCTGTAGCATCACACTAATGTAATATATAGGAGCCAGGCCAGCCTGTAGCATCACACTGATGTAATATATAGGAGCCAGGCCAGCCTGTAGCATCACACTGACAATGTAATATATAGGAGCCAGGCCAGCCTGTAGCATCACACTAATGTAATATATAGGAGCCAGGCCAGCCTGTAGCATCACACTAATGTAATATATAGGAGCCAGGCCAGCCTGTAGCATCACACTGATGTAATATATAGGAGCCAGGCCAGCCTGTAGCATCACACTCAATGTAATATATAGGAGCCAGGCCAGCCTGTAGCATCACACTGATGTAATATATAGGAGCCAGGCCAGCCTGTAGCATCACACTAATGTAATATATAGGAGCCAGGCCAGCCTGTAGCATCACACTGATGTAATATATAGGAGCCAGGCCAGCCTGTAGCATCACACTAATGTAATATATAGGAGCCAGGCCAGCCTGTAGCATCACACTGATGTAATATATAGGAGCCAGGCCAGCCTGTAGCATCACACTAATGTAATATATAGGAGCCAGGCCAGCCTGTAGCATCACACTAATGTAATATATAGGAGCCAGGCCAGCCTGTAGCATCACACTGATGTAATATATAGGAGCCAGGCCAGCCTGTAGCATCACACTAATGTAATATATAGGAGCCAGGCCAGCCTGTAGCATCACACTGATGTAATATATAGGAGCCAGGCCAGCCTGTAGCATCACACTAATGTAATATATAGGAGCCAGGCCAGCCTGTAGCATCACACTGATGTAATATATAGGAGCCAGGCCAGCCTGTAGCATCACACTGATGTAATATATAGGAGCCAGGCCAGCCTGTAGCATCACACTGATGTAATATATAGGAGCCAGGCCAGCCTGTAGCATCACACTAATGTAATATATAGGAGCCAGGCCAGCCTGTAGCATCACACTAATGTAATATATAGGAGCCAGGCCAGCCTGTAGCATCACACTAATGTAATATATAGGAGCCAGGCCAGCCTGTAGCATCACACTAATGTAATATATAGGAGCCAGGCCAGCCTGTAGCATCACACTGATGTAATATATAGGAGCCAGGCCAGCCTGTAGCATCACACTGATGTAATATATAGGAGCCAGCCTGGGCCAGCCTGTAGCATCACACTAATGTAATATATAGGAGCCAGGCCAGCCTGTAGCATCACACTAATGTAATATATAGGAGCCAGGCCAGCCTGTAGCATCACACTGATGTAATATATAGGAGCCAGGCCAGCCTGTAGCATCACACTAATGTAATATATAGGAGCCAGGCCAGCCTGTAGCATCACACTGATGTAATATATAGGAGCCAGGCCAGCCTGTAGCATCACACTAATGTAATATATAGGAGCCAGGCCAGCCTGTAGCATCACACTGATGTAATATATAGGAGCCAGGCCAGCCTGTAGCATCACACTAATGTAATATATAGGAGCCAGGCCAGCCTGTAGCATCACACTGATGTAATATATAGGAGCCAGGCCAGCCTGTAGCATCACACTAATGTAATATATAGGAGCCAGGCCAGCCTGTAGCATCACACTAATGTAATATATAGGAGCCAGGCCAGCCTGTAGCATCACACTAATGTAATATATAGGAGCCAGGCCAGCCTGTAGCATCACACTGATGTAATATATAGGAGCCAGGCCAGCCTGTAGCATCACACTAATGTAATATATAGGAGCCAGGCCAGCCTGTAGCATCACACTAATGTAATATATAGGAGCCAGGCCAGCCTGTAGCATCACACTAATGTAATATATAGGAGCCAGGCCAGCCTGTAGCATCACACTGATGTAATATATAGGAGCCAGGCCAGCCTGTAGCATCACACTGATGTAATATATAGGAGCCAGGCCAGCCTGTAGCATCACACTGATGTAATATATAGGAGCCAGGCCAGCCTGTAGCATCACACTGATGTAATATATAGGAGCCAGGCCAGCCTGTAGCATCACACTAATGTAATATATAGGAGCCAGGCCAGCCTGTAGCATCACACTGATGTAATATATAGGAGCCAGGCCAGCCTGTAGCATCACACTGATGTAATATATAGGAGCCAGGCCAGCCTGTAGCATCACACTAATGTAATATATAGGAGCCAGGCCAGCCTGTAGCATCACACTAATGTAATATATAGGAGCCAGGCCAGCCTGTAGCATCACACTGATGTAATATATAGGAGCCAGGCCAGCCTGTAGCATCACACTGATGTAATATATAGGAGCCAGGCCAGCCTGTAGCATCACACTGATGTAATATATAGGAGCCAGGCCAGCCTGTAGCATCACACTAATGTAATATATAGGAGCCAGGCCAGCCTGTAGCATCACACTGATGTAATATATAGGAGCCAGGCCAGCCTGTAGCATCACACTAATGTAATATATAGGAGCCAGGCCAGCCTGTAGCATCACACTAATGTAATATATAGCCAGGCCAGCCTGAGCACAGGCCAGCCTGTAGCATCACACTGATGTAATATATAGGAGCCAGGCCAGCCTGTAGCATCACACTAATGTAATATATAGGAGCCAGGCCAGCCTGTAGCATCACACTAATGTAATATATAGGAGCCAGGCCAGCCTGTAGCATCACACTAATGTAATATATAGGAGCCAGGCCAGCCTGTAGCATCACACTAATGTAATATATAGGAGCCAGGCCAGCCTGTAGCATCACACTGATGTAATATATAGGAGCCAGGCCAGCCTGTAGCATCACACTAATGTAATATATAGGAGCCAGGCCAGCCTGTAGCATCACACTAATGTAATATATAGGAGCCAGGCCAGCCTGTAGCATCACACTAATGTAATATATAGGAGCCAGGCCAGCCTGTAGCATCACACTAATGTAATATATAGGAGCCAGGCCAGCCTGTAGCATCACACTAATGTAATATATAGGAGCCAGGCCAGCCTGTAATATATAGGAGCCAGGCCAGCCTGTAGCATCACACTAATGTAATATATAGGAGCCAGGCCAGCCTGTAGCATCACACTAATGTAATATATAGGAGCCAGGCCAGCCTGTAGCATCACACTGATGTAATATATAGGAGCCAGGCCAGCCTGTAGCATCACACTAATGTAATATATAGGAGCCAGGCCAGCCTGTAGCATCACACTGATGTAATATATAGGAGCCAGGCCAGCCTGTAGCATCACACTGATGTAATATATAGGAGGGGCTTTGGGTTTGTCCATAGGGAGACAGGGGTAGCATCACACTAATGTAATATGAGTGCCAGGCCAGCCTGAGGGGTTTAGCCCAGTAGCATCACACTGATGTAATATTGAGTGTAGCATCACACTGGGGGGTTTGGCCAGCCTGGAGACACACTAATGTAATATGTAGGAGCCAGGGCCTGTAGGGGTTGGTAATAGGGAGGGTTGAGTGTGGGAGGTTTGTCCATAGGGAGACAGGGGGAAAATCACAGTGCTAATGGGGGTTTAGTCCATAGTGAGATCACACTAATGGAGGGTTGAGTAGGTGGAAGGGGGTCCTTCCTTGGCCCATAGGGAGACAGGCATCCACTGAGTGTATAGGGGCCTAGCATCACACTAATGTAATCCTATCCTTCCTCTCCAGTAGGAGGACCAGCCTGAGTGTGAGGGTTTGTCCATAGGGAGACCGGGGGTTGAGTGAGGGGGTTTAGCCCATAGTGAGAAAGGGAGGGTTGAGTGTGGGGGGTTTGGTCCAAAGGAGTCTCATTGAGTGTGGGGGGTTTGGTGAGACAGGGAGGGTTGAGTGTGGGGGGTTTGGTCCATAGGAGACAGGGAGGGTTGAGTGTGGGGGTTTGGCCCCATAGGGAGAAAGGGGGGGTTTGAGGGTGTGAGTGGGGGGTTTGGTCCATAGGGAGACAGGGAGGGTTGAATGTGGGGGGTTTGGCCCATAGGGAGACAGGGAGGGTGAGTGTGGGGGGTTTGGCCCATAGGGAGACAGGGAGGGTTGAGTGTGGGGGTTTGGTCCATAGGGAGGTTTGAGGTGAGTGTGGGGGGTTTGGTCCATAGTGAGACAGGGAGGATTGAGTGTGGGGGGTTGGTCCATAGGGAGGTTTGAGTGTGGGGGGTTGGTCCATAGGGAGGTTTGAGTGTGGGGGGTTTGGTCCATAGGGAGACAGGGAGGGTTTAGTGGGGGGTTTGGCCCATAGTGAGGAGGTTGAGTGTGGGGGGTTTGGCCCATAGGGAGGGTTGAGTGTGGGGGGTTTGGCCCATAGGGAGACAGGGAGGGTTGAGTGTGGGGGTTTGGTCCATAGGGAGGGTTGAGTGTGGGGGTTTGGTCCATAGGGAGGGTTGAGTGTGGGGGTTTGGCCCATAGGGAGACAGGGAGGGTTGAGTGTGGGGGGTTTGGCCCATAGTGAGACAGGGAGGGTTGAGTGTGGGGGTTTGGCCCATAGTGATACAGGGAGGGTTGAGTGTGGGGGGTTTGGTCCATAGGGAGGGAGGGTTGAGTGTGGGGGTTTGGTCCATAGGGAGAGGGGGTTGAGTGTGGGGGGTTTGGCCCATAGTGAGAAAGGGAGGGTTGAGTGTGGGGGTTTGGACACGGAGGGTTGAGTGTGGGGGTTTGGTCCATAGGGAGTTGAGTCCATAGTGAGACAGGGAGGGTTGAGTGTGGGGGGTTTGGTCCATAGGGAGACAGGGAGGGTTGAGTGTGGGGGTTTGGTCCATAGGGAGACAGGGAGGGTTGAGTGTGGGGGTTTGGCCCATAGTGAGACAGGGAGGTTGAGTGTGGGGGTTTGGTCCATAGGGAGGGAGGGTTGAGTGTGGGGGTTTGGTCCATAGGGAGACAGGGAGGGTTGAGTGTGGGGGGTTGGTCCATAGGGAGGGTTGAGTGTGGGGGTTTGGTCCATAGGGAGACAAGGGAGGGTTGAGTGTGGGGGTTTGGCCCATAGGGAGACAGGGAGGGTTGAGTGTGGGGGGTTTGGCCCATAGTGAGAAGGGAGGGTTGAGTGTGGGGGGTTTGGTCCATAGGGAGGGTGGAGGGTGGGGGGTTTGGTCCATAGGGAGACAGGGAGGGTTGAGTGTGGGGGTTTGGCCCATAGGGAGACAGGGAGGGTTGAGTGTGGGGGGTTTGGCCCATAGTGAGACAGGGAGGGTTGAGTGTGGGGGTTTGGTCCATAGGGAGGGTTGAGTGTGGGGGTTTGGTCCATAGGGAGACAGGGAGGGTTGAGTGTGGGGGTTTGGTCCATAGGGAGACAGGGAGGTTTGAGTGTGGGGGTTTGGCCCATAGTGAGACAGGGAGGGTTGAGTGTGGGGGGTTTGGTCCATAGGGAGGGTTGAGTGTGGGGGTTTGGTCCATAGGGAGACAGGGAGGGTTGAGTGTGGGGGGTTTGGTCCATAGGGAGACAGGGAGGGTTGAGTGTGGGGGGTTTGGCCCATAGGGAGACACGGAGGGTTGAGTGTGGGGGGGTTTGGTCCATAGGGAGACAGGGAGGGTTGAGTGTGGGGGGTTTGGTCCATAGTGAGAAAGGGGGGTTGAGTGTGGGGGGTTTGGTCCATAGGGAGGGTTGAGTGTGGGGGGTTTGGCCCATAGGGAGACACGGAGGGTTGAGTGTGGGGGGTTTGGCCCATAGGGAGGGTTGAGTGTGGGGGTTTGGCCCATAGGGAGAAAGGGAGGGTTGAGTGTGGGGGGTTTGGTCCATAGGGAGGGTTGAGTGTGGGGGGTTTGGTCCATAGGGAGACAGGGAGGGTTGAGTGTGGGGGTTTGGTCCATAGGAAGACAGGGAGGTTTGAGTGTGGGGGTTTGGTCCATAGGGAGGTTTGAGTGTGGGGGGTGTGGCCCATAGTGAGACAGGGAGGTTGAGTGTGGGGGTTTGGTCCATAGGGAGGGTTGAGTGTGGGGGGTTTGGCCCATAGGGAGACACGGAGGGTTGAGTGTGGGGGGTTTGGCCCATAGGGAGACACGGAGGGTTGAGTGTGGGGGGTTTGGTCCATAGGGAGGGTTGAGTGTGGGGGGGTTTGGCCCATAGGGAGACACGGAGGGTTGAGTGTGGGTGGTTTGGCCCATAGGGAGACAGGGAGGGTTGAGTGTGGGTGGTTTGGCCCATAGTGAGAAAGGGAGGGTTGAGTGTGGGGGGTTTGGTCCATAGGGAGGGTTGAGTGTGGGGGGTTTGGTCCATAGGGAGACAGGGAGGGTTGAGTGTGGGGGTTTGGTCCATAGGAAGACAGGGAGGTTTGAGTGTGGGGGTCTGGTCCATAGGGAGGTTTGAGTGTGGGGGGTGTGGCCCATAGTGAGACAGGGAGGGTTGAGTGTGGCGGGTTTAGTCCATAGGGAGCTGGTTGAGTGTGGGGGAGTCCATAGGTGGGGGTTTGGTCCATAGGGAGACAGGGAGGGTTGAGTGTGGGGGGTTCAAGTCCAGGTTTGAGGTGGGGGGTTTGGTCCATAGGGAGGTTTGAGTGTGGGGGGTGTGGCCCATAGTGAGACAGGGAGGGTTGAGTGTGGGGGTTTGGTCCATAGGGAGGGTTGAGTGTGGGGGGTTTAGTCCATAGGGAGGGTTGAGTGTGGGGGTTTGGTCCATAGGGAGAGTGTGGGGGTAACAGGTCCAGGGAGGGTTGAGTGTGGGGGGTTTGGCCCATAGTGAGACACGGAGGTTGAGTGTGGGGGTTTAGTCCATAGGGAGACGGAGGGTTAAGTGTTGGGGTTTGGCCCATAGGAGAACAGGAGGGTTGAGTGTGGGGGTTTGGTCCAGTGTGGGGGTTTGGTCCACTAGGGAGGGTTGAGTGTGAGTGGGGGTTTGGTCCATAGGGAGACAGGGAGGGTTGAGTGTGGGGGTTTGGTCCATAGGAAGACAGGGAGGTTTGAGTGTGGGGGTCTGGTCCATAGGGAGGTTTGAGTGTGGGGGTTTGGCCCATAGTGAGACAGGGAGGGTTGAGTGTGGGGGGTTTTAGTCCACAGGGAGGGTTGAGTGTGGGGGTTAAGTCTCACATAGGTGGGGGTTTGGTCCATCCCAGAGCTGTTGAGTGTGGGGGTTCAGTCCATAGTGCAGGGGGGTTTGGTCCATAGGGAGGTTTCCCAGAGCTGGGGGTGTGGCCCATAGTGAGACAGGGAGGGTTGAGTGTGGCAGGGGTTTAGTCCACAGGGAGGGTTGAGTGTGGGGGGTTTAGTCCATAGTACAGAACAGTCTCACTACAGAGGGTTGAGTGGGGGGTTTGGTCCATAGGGAGGGTTGAGTGTGGGGTTTGGCCCATAGTGAGACACGGAGGGTTGAGTGTGGGGTTTAGTCCATAGGGAGACGGATGGTTAAGTGTTGGGGTTTGGCCCATAGTGGAGCCAGTCGCTCTCCTGCTCCAGCCCTCTACTCTTGACTCACAGATCCACCCAGCCCAGCTGGAACCATCCCTCCCAGAGCTGTGTGTGTTCTCCTCTCAGTCAGTCCCTCTACTCTTGACTCACAGCCCCACCCAGCCCAGCTGGAACCATTGGCCCCCCGCCCTCCCAGAGCTGTGTGTTCTCCTCTCAGTCAGTCCCTCTCACACAGAGCTCTGTAACAGGCCTCACAGCCCCACCCAGCCCAGCTGGTAACAGGCCAGTAGTACAGAACAGTCTCACTACAGAGCCACTAACAGGCCAGTAGTACAGAACAGTCTCCTACAGAGCTGCACGGTGTAACAGGCCAGTAGTACAGAACAGTCTCACTACAGAGCTGCACGGTGTAACAGGCCCAGCAGAACAGTCTCACTACAGAGCTGCACGGTGTAACAGGCCAGTAGTACAGAACAGTCTCCCAGAGCTGCACGGTGTAACAGGCCAGTAGTACAGAACAGTCTCACTACAGAGCTGACTAACAGCCCCACCCAGTACAGAACAGTCTCACTACAGAGCTGCAGTAACAGGAACCATTACAGAACAGTCCCCCTAACAGGCCCCTCCCAGAGCTGGCACAGTACAGAACAGTCTCACTCCAACATGTGTGTAACAGGCCAGTTACAGAACAGTCTCACTACAGAGCTGCACGGTCTAACAGGCCAGTAGTACAGAACAGTCTCACCACAGAGCTGCACGGTGTAACAGGCCAGCAGTACAGAACAGTCTCACTACAGAGCTGCACGGTGTAACAGGCCAGTAATACAGAACAGTCTCACTACAGAGCTGCACGGTGTAACAGGCCAGTAGTACAGAACAGTCTCACTACAGAGCTGCACGGTGTAACAGGCCAGTAGTACAGAACAGTCTCACTACAGAGCTGCACGGTGTAACAGGCCAGTAGTACAGAACAGTCTCACTACAGACAGAGCTGTACAGAACAGTCTAACAGGCCAGTAACAGGCCAGTACAGAACAGTCTCACTACAGAGCTGCGGTGTAACAGGCCAGTGTAACAGGCCAGTAGTACAGAACAGTCTCACTACAGAGCTGCACGGTGTAACAGGCCAGTAGTACAGAACAGTCTCACTACAGAGCTGCACGGTGTAACAGGCCAGTAGTACAGAACAGTCTCACTACAGAGCTGCACGGTGTAACAGGCCAGTAGTACAGAACAGTCTCACTACAGAGCTGCACGGTGTAACAGGCCAGTAGTACAGAACAGTCTCACTACAGAGCTGCACGGTGTAACAGGCCAGTAGTACAGAACAGTCTCACTACAGAGCTGCACGGTGTAACAGGCCAGTAGTACAGAACAGTCTCACTACAGAGCTGCACGGTGTAACAGGCCAGTAGTACAGAACAGTCTCACTACAGAGCTGCACGGTGTAACAGGCCAGTAGTACAGAACAGTCTCACTACAGAGCTGCACGGTGTAACAGGCCAGTAGTACAGAACAGTCTCACTACAGAGCTGCACGGTGTAACAGGCCAGTAGTACAGAACAGTCTCAACAGAGTCTAACAGTAGTACAGAACAGCTACAGCACGGTGTAACAGGCCAGTAGTACAGAACAGTCTCACTACAGAGCTGCACGGTGTAACAGGCCAGTAGTACAGAACAGTCTCACTACAGAGCTGCACGGTGTAACAGGCCAGTAGTACAGAACAGTCTCACTACAGAGCTGCACTGTGTAACAGGCCAGTAGTACAGAACAGTCTCACTACAGAGCTGCACGGTGTAACAGGCCAGTAGTACAGAACAGTCTCACTACAGAGCTGCACGGTGTAACAGGCCAGTAGTACAGAACAGTCTCACTACAGAGCTGCACGGTGTAACAGGCCAGTAGTACAGAACAGTCTCACTACAGAGCTGCACGGTGTAACAGGCCAGTAGTACAGAACAGTCTCACTACAGAGCTGCACTGTGTAACAGGCCAGTAATACAGAACAGTCTCACTACAGAGCTGCACGGTGTAACAGGCCAGTAGTACAGAACAGTCTCACTACAGAGCTGCACGGTGTAACAGGCCAGTAATACAGAACAGTCTCACTACAGAGCTGCACGGTGTAACAGGCCAGTAGTACAGAACAGTCTCACTACAGAGCTGCACGGTGTAACAGGCCAGTAATACAGAACAGTCTCACTACAGAGCTGCACGGTGTAACAGGCCAGTAATACAGAACAGTCTCACTACAGAGCTGCACGGTGTAACAGGCCAGTAGTACAGAACAGTCTCACTACAGAGCTGCACGGTGTAACAGGCCAGTAGTACAGAACAGTCTCACTACAGAGCTGCACGGTGTAACAGGCCAGTAGTACAGAACAGTCTCACTACAGAGCTGCACGGTGTAACAGGCCAGTAGTACAGAACAGTCTCACTACAGAGCTGCACGGTGTAACAGGCCAGTAGTACAGAACAGTCTCACTACAGAGCTGCACGGTGTAACAGGCCAGTAGTACAGAACAGTCTCACTACAGAGCTGCACGGTGTAACAGGCCAGTAGTACAGAACAGTCTCACTACAGAGCTGCACGGTGTAACAGGCCAGTAGTACAGAACAGTCTCACTACAGAGCTGCACGGACACCAAGCAGCCTGAGCCAGTAAATAAATAAAAATAAGGAGAAATTGGACACCTTTGTTTAATTCCGCATCCAATGTTGAATCTCTGAAGTTCCGTGGGATAATTTAACAGAGCTGTTACTATAATTGTAAAGTGTCTTAATTATATTGACCAAAACAAAACAAAAATCGAAAGAGTCTCAAAAATAAAATAAATGTTTAACTGTATCAAAAACCTTTTAAAAGTCCACAAATAAAACAAAGCCATCTTCCATAATGTTCTCATTGTCGTCTATCAAGTCCAATACTAGTCTAATATTATGCCATATGTGTGTCTGCCCTTCATAAAACCAGACTGGGTTTCATCAATGATTTGGTCAAGACCTTTTTTAAAGTCTTTCTGCAAAGACGGATACTAGCAGCTTTCCATCACTGTTCAGTAACGTGATTTGGTCTCCAATCGTCTGACATCACAGGATCTTTGTTTGGTTTGGGTATTACAGAAATGAGGCCTTGTTGTCATTGAAACAGGCAGGACCCATAAATCAACTGCCTCTTTAAAAACATTAAATTCAACAATATTTTCCTTCTGGAAAATATTTATAGAATTCACTGATAATGCCGTCATTCCCTGGAGATTTGTTCTCTTTTCACTTAAAAAATCACTAGACTTTTTGGAAGTCTATGAATTTTGCATAGTCTTTGACAGAGTCAGGACAGGCAGATATGTCACTAGTAGGACAGCCATTACTGGGATAACGGCTACCATAGAATTCTGAAACAAGTTCTGAAATATCTTTGGGGTTTTCATTTTCTTTGTCATCTATATGAATAGATGGAAATTCTGAACTTCTCTAACATTGTAACGGTTGTGTTTTTCCACCACTTTCCTCCAACCATCTCCTTCTGCTCTCTCTTTATACATTCTGTCCATTTCTAGTTGTAGAGAGAATAACAGACCCTCCAACCATCTCCTTCTGCTCTCTCTCTTTATACATTCTGTCCATTTCTAGTTGTAGAGAGAATAACAGACCCTCCAACCATCTCCTTCTGCTCTCTCTTTATACATTCTGTCCATTTCTAGTTGTAGAGAGAATAACAGACCCTCCAACCATCTCCTTCTGCTCTCTCTCTTTATACATTCAGTCCATTTCTAGTTGTAGAGAGAATAACAGACCCTCCAACCATCTCCTTCTGCTCTCTCTTTATACATTCTGTCCATTTCTAGTTGTAGAGAGAATAACAGACCCTCCAACCATCTCCTTCTGCTCTCTCTCTTTATACATTCAGTCCATTTCTAGTTGTAGAGAGAATAACAGACCCTCCAACCATCTCCTTCTGCTCTCTCTTTATACATTCTGTCCATTTCTAGTTGTAGAGAGAATAACAGACCCTCCAACCATCTCCTTCTGCTCTCTCTCTTTATACATTCTGTCCATTTCTAGTTGTAGAGAGAATAACAGACCAACCATCTCCAACCATCTCTGCTCTCTCTCTTTATACATTCTGTCCATTTCTAGTTGTAAAGAGAATAACAGACCAACCATCTCCTTCTGCTCTCTCTTTATACATTCTGTCCATTTCTAGTTGTAGAGAGAATAACAGACCCTCCAACCATCTCCTTCTGCTCTCTCTTTATACATTCAGTCCATTTCTAGTTGTAGAGAGAATAACAGACCAACCATCTCCTTCTGCTCTCTCTCTTTATACATTCTGTCCATTTCTAGTTGTAGAGAGAATAACAGACCCTCCAACCATCTCCTTCTGCTCTCTCTCTTTATACATTCTGTCCATTTCTAGTTGTAGAGAGAATAACAGACCCTCCAACCATCTCCTTCTGCTCTCTCTTTATACATTCTGTCCATTTCTAGTTGTAGAGAGAATAACAGACCCTCCAACCATCTCCTTCTGCTCTCTCTCTTTATACATTCTGTCCATTTCTAGTTGTAGAGAGAATAACAGACCCTCCAACCATCTCCTTCTCTCTCTTTATACTCTCTCTTTATACATTCTGTCCATTTCTAGTTGTAGAGAGAATAACAGACCCTCCAACCATCTCCTTCTGCTCTCTCTTTATACATTCTGTCCATTTCTAGTTGTAGAGAGAATAACAGACCCTCCAACCATCTCCTTCTGCTCTCTCTTTATACATTCTGTCCATTTCTAGTTGTAGAGAGAATAACAGACCCTCCAACCATCTCCTTCTGCTCTCTCTTTATACATTCTGTCCATTTCTAGTTGTAGAGAGAATAACAGACCAACCATCTCCTTCTGCTCTCTCTTTATACATTCTGTCCATTTCTAGTTGTAGAGAGAATAACAGACCCTCCAACCATCTCCTTCTCTCTTCTGCTCTCTCTTTATACATTCTGTCCATTTCTAGTTGTAGTTGAGAGAATAACAGACCCTCCAACCATCTCCTTCTGCTCTCTCTCTTTATACATTCTGTCCATTTCTAGTTGTAGAGAGAATAACAGACCCTCCACACCATCTCCTTCTTCTCTCTCTCTTTATACATTCTGTCCATTTCTAGTTGTAGAGAGAATAACAGATCTCCTTCCCTCCAACCATCTCCTCCAACCATCTCCTTCTGCTCTCTCTTTATACATTCTGTCCATTTCTAGTTGTAGAGAGAATAACAGACCCTCCAACCATCTCCTTCTGCTCTCTCTTTATACATTCTGTCCATTTCTAGTTGTAGAGAGAATAACAGACCCTCCAACCATCTCCTTCTGCTCTCTCTTTATACATTCTGTCCATTTCTAGTTGTAAAGAGAATAACAGATTCTGTCCATTTCTAACAACCATCTCCTTCTGCTCTCTCTTTATACATTCTGTCCATTTCTAGTTGTAGAGAGAATAACAGACCCTCCAACCATCTCCTTCTGCTCTCTCTTTATACATTCTGTCCATTTCTAGTTGTAGAGAGAATAACAGACCCTCCAACCATCTCCTTCTGCTCTCTCTCTTTATACATTCTGTCCATTTCTAGTTGTAGCTCTCTCTCTTTATACAGAGAATAACAGACCCTCCAACCATCTCCTTCTGCTCTCTCTCTTTATACATTCTGTCCATTTCTAGTTGTAGAGAGAATAACAGACCCTCCAACCATCTCCTTCTCTGCTCTCTCTTTATACATTCTGTCCATTTCTAGTTGTAGAGAGAATAACAGACCTAGTTGTAGAGAGAATCCAACCATCTCCTTCTGCTCTCTCTTTATACATTCTGTCCATTTCTAGTTGTAGAGAGAATAACAGACCCTCCAACCATCTCCTTCTGACCCTCCAACCATCTCTCTCTCCTTATACATGCTGTCCATTTCTAGTTGTAGAGAGAATAACAGACCAACCATCTCCTTCTGCTCTCTCTTTATACATTCTGTCCATTTCTAGTTGTAGAGAGAATAACAGACCCTCCAACCATCTCCTTCTGCTCTCTCTTTATACATTCTGTCCATTTCTAGTTGTAGAGAGAATAACAGACCCTCCAACCATCTCCTTCTGCTCTCTCTTTATACATTCTGTCCATTTCTAGTTGTAAAGAGAATAACAGACCCTCCAACCATCTCCTTCTGCTCTCTCTCTTTATACATTCTGTCCATTTCTAGTTGTAGAGAGAATAACAGACCCTCCAACCATCTCCTTCTGCTCTCTCTCTTTATACATTCTGTCCATTTCTAGTTGTAGAGAGAATAACAGACCCTCCAACCATCTCCTTCTGCTCTCTTATACACATCCATTTCTAGTTGTCCATTTCTAGTTGTATACAGTCCAGAATAACAGACCCTCCAACCATCTCCTTCTGCTCTCTCTCTTTATACATTCTGTCCATTTCTAGTTGTAAAGAGAATAACAGACCCTCCAACCATCTCCTTCTGCTCTCTCTTTATACATTCTGTCCATTTCTAGTTGTAGAGAGAATAACAGACCCTCCAACCATCTCCTTCTGCTCTCTCTTTATACATTCTGTCCATTTCTAGTTGTAGAGAGAATAACAGACCCTCCAACCATCTCCTTCTGCTCTCTCTTTATACATTCTGTCCATTTCTAGTTGTAGAGAGAATAACAGACCCTCCAACCATCTCCTTCTGCTCTCTCTTTATACATTCTGTCCATTTCTAGTTGTAGAGAGAATAACCCTCCAACCATCTCCAACCATCTCCATTCTGTCCATTTCTAGTTTTATACCATTCTGTCCATTTCTAGTCCATTGTAAAGAGAATAACAGACCCTCCAACCATCTCCTTCTGCTCTCTCTCTTTATACATTCTGTCCATTTCTAGTTGTAAAGAGAATAACAGACCCTCCAACCATCTCCTTCTGCTCTCTCTTTATACATTCTGTCCATTTCTAGTTGTAGAGAGAATAATTCAGATTTCCCAGACCCCAACCATCTCCTTCTGCTCTCTCTCTTTATACATTCTGTCCATTTCTAGTTGTAGAGAGAATAACAGACCAAACATCTCCTTCTGCTCTCTCTTTATACATTCAGTCCATTTCTAGCTGTAAAGAGAATAACAGACCCTCCAACCATCTCCTTCTGCTCTCTCTCTTTATACATCCTGTCCATTTCTAGTTGTAGAGAGAATAACAGACCAACCATCTCCTTCTGCTCTCTCTCTTTATACATTCTGTCCATTTCTAGTTGTAAAGAGAATAACAGACCAACCATCTCCTTCTGCTCTCTCTTTATACATTCAGTCCATTTCTAGTTGTAAAGAGAATAACAGACCCTCCAACCATCTCCTTCTGCTCTCTCTTTATACATTCAGTCCATTTCTAGTTGTAGAGAGAATAACAGACCAACCATCTCCTTCTGCTCTCTCTCTTTATACATTCAGTCCATTTCTAGTTGTAGAGAGAATAACAGACTCAACCATCTCATCTTCTGCTCTCTCTTTATACATTCTGTCCATTTCTAGTTGTAAAGAGAATAACAGACCCTCCAACCATCTCCTTCTGCTCTCTCTCTTTATACATTCTGTCCATTTCTAGTTGTAGAGAGAATAACAGACCCTCCAACCATCTCCTTCCCTCAATCTTATACATTCTGTCCATTTCTAGTTGTAGAGAGAATATATCTTCTGTCCATTTCTAGTTGTAAAGAGAATAACAGACCCTCCAACCATCTCCTTCTGCTCTCTCTTTATACATTCTGTCCATTTCTAGTTGTAGAGAGAATAACAGACCCTCCAACCATCTCCTTCTGCTCTCTCTTTATACATTCTGTCCATTTCTAGTTGTAGAGAATAACAGACCCTCCAACCATCTCCTTCTGCTCTCTCTCTTTATACATTCTGTCCATTTCTAGTTGTACAGAATAACAGACCCTCCAAATCTCCTTCTGCTCTCTCTTTATACATCTGTCCATTTCTCTGACCCTCCAACCATCTCCTCTCTTTATACATTCTGTCCATTTCTAGTTGTAGAGAGAATAACAGACCCTCCAACCATCTCCTTCTGCTCTCTCTTTATACATTCTGTCCATTTCTAGTTGTAAAGAGAATAACAGACCTTTATACACCATCTCCTTCTGCTCTCTCTTTATACATTCTGTCCATTTCTAGTTGTAAAGAGAATAACAGACCCTCCAACCATCTCCTTCTGCTCTCTCTTTATACATCCTGTCCATTTCTAGTTGTAGAGAGAATAACAGACCCTCCAACCATCTCCTTCTGCTCTCTCTTTATACATTCTGTCCATTTCTAGTTGTAGAGAGAATAACAGACCCTCCACCATCTCCTTCTGCTCTCTCTTTATACATTCTGTCCATTTCTAGTTGTAGAGAGAATAACTGAGCATTTCCTTCTTCATCAATGTCCTCCATAGAGATTAGAGAATGTAAAGTATTTCCTTAACAAGTTTATCTTCCCTCAATCTTTTAAATTCAGCGATTTCTTTACATATCTTCATGGCTGTTTGTCTCATCTCATACTTCATTCATTCACAATATTTTCCATAAGACTTAAATAGTTGGGCTTCCCTCCAATTGTCTTGTATAATATATGTTTGGCATCCATCTTGAAATGATCATCTTCCAACAGTCTACTATTGAGTTTCCAATAACTCTGTTTATTAACTTCAGATCCATTAGAATAGGATCCATTAACGGGGGGCGGCAGGGTAGTGGTTAGAGTGTAGAGGGGGCAGGGTAGCCTTGTGGTTAGAGTGTAGAGGGGGCAGGGTAGTGGTTAGAGTGTAGAGGCGGCAGGGTAGCCTTGTGGTTAGAGTGTAGAGGGGGCAGGGTAGCCTAGTGGTTAGAGTGTAGAGGCGACAGGGTAGTGGTTAGAGTGTAGAGGCGGCAGGGTAGTGGTTAGAGTGTAGAGGTGGCAGGGTAGTGGTTAGAGTGTAGAGGCGGCATCTCCATTTCTAGTTGGTAGTGGTTAGAGTGGCGGCAGGGTAGTGGCGGCAGGGCAGCCTAGTGGTTAGAGTGTAGAGGCGGCAGGGTAGCCTAGTGGTTAGAGTGTAGAGGTGGCAGGGTAGCCTAGTGGTTAGAGTGTAGAGGCGGCAGGGTAGCCTAGTGGTTAGAGTGTAGAGGTGGCAGGGTAGCCTAGTGGTTAGAGTGTAGAGGTGGCAGGGTAGCCTAGTGGTTAGAGTGTAGAGGCGGCAGGGTAGCCTAGTGGTTAGAGTGTAGAGGCGGCAGGGTAGCCTAGTGGTTAGAGTGTAGAGAGAATAACAGGCAGGGTAGCCTAGTGGTTAGAGTGTAGAGGCGGCAGGGTAGCCTAGTGGTTAGAGTGTAGAGGCGGCAGGGTAGCCTAGTGGTTAGAGTGTAGAGGCGGCAGGGTAGCCTAGTGGTTAGAGTGTAGAGGCGGGCGTGGTTAGAGTGTAGAGGCGGCAGGGTGCCTAGTGGTTAGAGTGTAGAGGCGGCAGGGTAGCCTTGTGGTTAGGGGCAGGGTAGCCTAGTGGTTAGAGTGTAGAGGGGGAGTGGTAGAGTGTAGAGGAGAGGGGCAGGGTAGCCTTGTGGTGTGTAGAGGCGGCAGGGTAGCCTAGTGGTTAGAGTGTAGAGGCGGCAGGGTAGCCTAGTGGTTAGAGTGTAGAGGCGGCAGGGTAGCCTAGTGGTTAGAGTGTAGAGGGCGGCAGGGTAGTGGTTAGAGTGTAGAGGCGGCAGGGTAGTGTAGAGGCGGCAGGTGGAGCCTAGTGGTTAGAGTGTAGAGGCGGCAGGGTAGCCTAGTGGTTAGAGTGTAGAGGGGGCAGGGTAGCCTAGTGGTTAGAGTGTAGAGGCGGCAGGGTAGCCTAGTGGTTAGAGTGTAGAGGCGGCAGGGTAGCCTGTGGTTAGAGTGTAGAGGCGGCAGGGTAGCCTAGTGGTTAGAGTGTAGAGGCGGCAGGGTAGCCTTGTGGTTAGAGTGTAGAGGCGGCAGGGTAGCCTAGTGGTTAGAGTGTAGAGGGGGGCAGGGTAGCCTAGTGGTTAGAGTGTAGAGGCGGCAGGGTAGCCTTGTGGTTAGAGTGTAGAGGCGGCAGGGTAGCCTAGTGGTTAGAGTGTAGAGGCCAGGGTAGCCTAGTGGTTAGAGTGTAGAGGCGGCAGGGTAGCCTAGTGGTTAGAGTGTAGAGGCGGCAGGGTAGCCTAGTGGTTAGAGTGTAGAGGCGGCAGGGTAGCCTGGTGGTTAGCAGTGTAGTGAGGCGGCAGGGTAGCCTAGTGGTTAGAGTGTAGAGGCGGCAGGGTAGCCTAGTGGTGGTTAGAGTGTTAGAGGTAGAGGCGGCAGGGTAGCCTAGTGGTTAGAGTGTAGAGGCGGCAGGGTAGCCTAGTGGTTAGAGTGTAGAGGCGGCAGGGTAGAGCCTAGTGGTTAGAGTGTAGAGGCGGCAGGGTAGCCTAGTGGTTAGAGGTAGAGGCGGCTAGTGGTTAGAGTGTAGAGGCGGCAGGGTAGCCTAGTGGTTAGAGTGTAGAGGGGGCAGGGTAGCCTAGTGGTTAGAGTGTAGAGGCGGCAGGGTAGCCTAGTGGTTAGAGTGTAGAGGCGGCAGGGTAGCCTAGTGGTTAGAGTGTAGAGGCGGCAGGGTAGCCTAGTGGTTAGAGTGTAGAGGGGGCAGGGTAGCCTAGTGGTTAGAGTGTAGAGGCGGCAGGGTAGCCTAGTGGTTAGAGTGTAGAGGCGGCAGGGTAGCCTAGTGGTTAGAGTGTAGAGGCGGCAGGGTAGCCTAGTGGTTAGAGTGTAGAGGGGGCAGGGTAGCCTAGTGGTTAGAGTGTAGAGGCGGCAGGGTAGCCTAGTGGTTAGAGTGTAGGGGCGGCAGGGTAGCCTAGTGGTTAGAGTGTAGAGGCGGCAGGGTAGCCTAGTGGTTAGAGTGTAGAGGGGGCAGGGTAGCCTAGTGGTTAGAGTGTAGAGGCGGCAGGGTAGCCTAGTGGTTAGAGTGTAGAGGCGGCAGGGTAGCCTTGTGGTTAGAGTGTAGAGGCGGCAGGGTAGCCTAGTGGTTGGTTAGAGTGGTTAGAGGTGGCAGGGTAGCCTAGTGGTTAGAGTGTAGAGGGGGCAGGGTAGCCTTGTGGTTAGAGTGTAGAGGCGGCAGGGTAGCCTAGTGGTTAGAGTGTAGAGGCGGCAGGGTAGCCTTGTGGTTAGAGTGTAGGGCGGCAGGGGCCAGTGGTTAGGTGTAGAGGCGGGGTAGCGTTGTGGTTAGAGTGTAGAGGGGGCAGGGTAGCTTAGTGGTTAGAGTGTAGAGGCGGCAGGGTAGCCTTGTGGTTAGAGTGTAGAGGCGGCAGGGTAGCCTTGTGGTTAGAGTGTAGAGGCGGCAGGGTAGTGGTTAGAGTGTAGAGGCGGCAGGGTAGCCTTGTGGTTAGAGTGTAGAGGCGGCAGGGTAGCCTAGTGGTTAGGGTAGCCTTGTGGTTGTAGAGGCTAGTGGCAGGGTAGCCTAGTGGTTAGAGTGTAGAGGCGGCAGGGTAGCCTAGTGGTTAGAGTGTAGAGGCGGCAGGGTAGCCTAGTGGTTAGAGTGTAGAGGCGGCAGGGTAGCCTTGTGGTTAGAGTGTAGAGGCGGCAGGGTAGCCTAGTGGTTAGAGTGTAGAGGCCTAGTGGTTAGGGTAGCCAGGGTAGCCTAGTGGAGGGGGCAGGGTAGCCTAGTGGTTAGAGTGTAGAGGCGGCAGGGTAGCCTAGTGGTTAGAGTGTAGAGGGGGCAGGGTAGCCAGGGTAGCCTAGTGGTTAGAGTGTAGAGGCGGCAGGGTAGCCTAGTGGTTAGAGTGTAGAGGCGGCAGGGTAGCCTAGTGGTTAGAGTGTAGAGGCGGCAGGGTAGCCTAGTGGTTAGAGTGTAGAGGCGGCAGGGTAGCCTAGTGGTTAGAGTTGTAGAGGGGCAGGGTAGCCTAGTGGTTAGAGTGTAGGGGCGGCAGGGTAGCCTAGTGGTTAGAGTGTAGAGGCGGCAGGGTAGCCTAGTGGTGGTTAGAGGCGGCAGGGTAGAGGGGGCAGGGTAGCCTAGTGGTTAGAGTGTAGGGGCGGCAGGGTAGCCTAGTGGTTAGAGTGTAGGGGCGGCAGGGTAGCCTAGTGGTTAGAGTGTAGAGGCGGCAGGGTAGCCTTGTGGTGAGAGTGTAGAGGCGGCAGGGTAGCCTAGTGGTTAGAGTGTAGGGGCGGCAGGGTAGCCTAGTGGTTAGAGTGTAGAGGGGGCAGGGTAGCCTTGTGGTTAGAGTGTAGAGGCGGCAGGGTAGCCTAGTGGTTAGAGTGTAGAGGCGGCAGGGTAGCCTAGTGGTTAGAGTGTAGAGGCGGCAGGGTAGCCTAGTGGTTAGAGTGTAGAGGCGGCAGGGTAGCCTAGTGGTTAGAGTGTAGAGGCGGCAGGGTAGCCTTGTGGTTAGAGTGTAGAGGCGGCAGGGTAGCCTAGTGGTTAGAGTGTAGAGGCGGCAGGGTAGCCTGTGGTTAGAGTGTAGAGGCGGCAGGGTAGCCTAGTGGTTAGAGTGTCAGAGCTCTGGAATGGCAGGGTAGCCAGTGGTTAGAGTGTCAGCAGGGGCTAGTGGTTAGAGTGTAGAGGGGCAGGGTAGCCAAGTGGTTAGAGTGTAGAGGGGGCAGGGTAGCCTTGTGGTTAGAGTGGTAGAGGGGCAGGGTAGCCTAGTGGTTAGAGTGTAGAGGCGGCAGGGTAGCCTTGTGGGGAGAGTGTAGAGGCGGCAGGGTAGCCTTGTGGTTAGAGTGTAGAGGCGGCAGGGTAGCCTAGTGGTTAGAGTGTAGAGGGGGCAGGGTAGCCTAGTGGTTAGAGTGTAGAGGGGGCAGGGTAGCCTAGTGGTTAGAGTGTAGAGGCGGCAGGGTAGCCTTGTGGTTAGAGTGTAGAGGGGGCAGGGTAGCCTAGTGGTTAGAGTGTAGAGGCGGCAGGGTAGCCTTGTGGTTAGAGTGTAGAGGCGGCAGGGTAGCCTTGTGGTTAGAGTGTAGAGGGGGCAGGGTAGCCTAGTGGTTAGAGGGTAGAGGCGGCAGGGCAGGATAAAACCTAACAAAATAAAACCTAACAAAATAAAACCGACAAAATAAAACCTAACTAAATAAAACCAACAAATACTGGTCATAAAGTTACTGAAGCATTCCGCCGGGCTGCAGAGCATCCGGCCGCGGTTGGGCGTCCCACAGGGCGGTGTAATTGGTCCAGCGTCGTCCGGGGGAGGCCGTCTTTGTAAATAAGAATTTGTTCTTAAACCGACTTGCCAAGTTAATTAAAAAGGTTTAAAAAAATATATTCTTCCTCCCACAAGGGGGAGGCATTGTGTAGACCTTACAATAAGCAGTTAGTCAGTCACCCATAGTTAGTGTTTAGTTTAGCCAGTTCTCAGGTCAGCCTTTTCTCATTCAAGTGTTTTTTTTATAATAAAAGGGCTGCTTTTCAACAGGCAATTACGGCAGTTTTTTGGCTTTCCAGTTCTGTCCGAGTTCGTCTCTCCAATGTTCTGATTGGTCCGCATTTCTTTCCCATCGATGACCATTCTTGCACCGATAAAAAAAGCCTTTTTCCTGCCGGTCAGGCTACAGCCACCAGCAGCCACAGTTTCTCTCTTTATTCAGGCTACAGCCACCAGCAGCCACAGTTTCTCTCTTTATCCGCTGAGATCCTCCGTGAACCTCAATGTTTGCTTGATGAGAAACTCACAATTCTTCGCTCGCCTCCAGAGAAGATCAGGTGTCGATCCCGTTGGTGAACCGGATGATGGTTTTCCCTCGGTCTCGTCTTGATCCTCGAGTCTTCCCAAACGATGAACGATGTCCACATTTTCCTGAAGTTTGGCTTTTGATTCTAGAATGTCAACAACTCTGGAATGACAGCTCCACAGATGACAACAACTCTGGAATGTCAGCTCCACAGATGACAACAACTCTGGAATGTCAACAACTCTGGAATGTCAACAACTCTGGAATGTCAACAACTCTGGAATGTCAGCTCCACAGATGACAACAAGTCTGGAATGTCAACAACTCTGGAATGTCAGCTCCACAGATGACAACAAGTCTGGAATGTCAGCTCCACAGATGTCAACAACTCTGGAATGTCAACAACTCTGGAATGTCAGCTCCACAGATGACAACAAGTCTGGAATGTCAGCTCCACAGATGACAACAACTCTGGAATGTCAACAACTCTGGAATGTCAACAACTCTGGAATGTCAACAACTCTGGAATGTCAACAACTCTGGAATGTCAACAACTCTGGAATGTCAACAACTCTGGAATGTCAACAACTCTGGAATGTCAACAACTCTGGAATGTCAACAACTCTGGAATGTCAACAACTCTGGAATGTCAACAACTCTGGATTTGATATCCTCACCCGCCTGCTCTGAAATTCCATGGAGCCTCAGATTCCACCTGCGCTGGGATCTCTCCTCCTCGTTCACCTTTTGCTCGAGTTTCGTCCCCTTCTCATTTTCCTGCCAGATAACTTCCACTTTTGAGGGGTTTCACTTCGCCAAAGATAGTCAGATATATATATATTTTTTTCATGGCCTAAATTTTCATCGTATTCTCCCTAACCATATCCCTCCAAGTCATGTTCCCTTTCATCTATCGTTGCTGTCAAAAAGCATCACAATATTGTTTTGCATCTCAAGAAGTGACATAGCCCTCTTGGCCTCATCTTTCCCCCTGGGGCTTGACCGGAGTACTGGGACCGTAAGGTAAACGGCCGGTCCCCGAGCTGGGGACTGGAGGGCTGCAAGTTGTGACCATTGTTGTCCATACTCATTAAATCTCCATCCCCCATAGCAGTATCCCCCACCCAGTTACATTCTGAAGAAGAGTACCCTAAGCCATCTTTTGCTGTTAATTGTCCATCTGATGATTTCTCCCTTTCTTTTGGTTCTGGAAGCTTCCATGTAACACTAGACAAGCTAGTTTTTAAGCTAGCTAGCGGATCTCGTGTTCTCGCTGACACTGAATTGTTTTTAGAGGTGAACAACTTGCAGAAAGTAAACTATTACTATAGTAAAACAAACGAAACCGTATTCATACGGGGTTTTATAACCTTAGAAATGGTCAAATGGTCATATTTGGGGTCAGGAAATCCAATCATTTCTTCAGCTACCAAGAAACTGTATCTGCACTGACCGCCATCTTGCTCAGGGTCGTTTTCCTTGTTGGAAGGTGACCCTTCGTCCATGTGTGAGGTAACTGAGCGCTCTGGAGCAGGTTTTCATCAAGGATCTCTCTGTGCTTCACTCTGTTCATCTTTGTCTTGATTATCCCTGCTTATTGGCTATGCTCAGTAGGCTATAGGCCCAATTCACTCTCTCACTCTCTCTCACTCTCAGGTCCTTACCCAGTCTGACCTGTGTGTCTGAGCTGAGGTTCACAGTCTGCCCTGTGTGTCTGAGCGGAGGTTCATCAGTCTGCCCTGTGTGTCTGAGCGGAGGTTCACAGTCTGCCCTGTGTGTCTGAGCGGAGGTTCACAGTCTGCCCTGTGTGTCTGAGCGGAGGTACAGTCTGCCCTGTGTGTCTGAGCGGAGGTTCACAGTCTGCCCTGTGTGTCTGAGCGGAGGTTCAGTCTGCCCTGTGTGTCTGAGCGGAGGTTCAGTCTGCCCTGTGTGTCTGAGCGGAGGTTCAGTCTGCCCTGTGTGTCTGAGCTGAGGTTCAGTCTGCCCTGTGTGTCTGAGCGGAGGTTCAGTCTGCCCTGTGTGTCTGAGCTGAGGTTCAGTCTGCCCTGTGTGTCTGAGCGGAGGTTCAGTCTGCCCTGTGTGTCTGAGCGGAGGTTCAGTCTGCCCTGTGTGTCTGAGCGGAGGTTCAGTCTGCCCTGTGTGTCTGAGCTGAGGTTCAGTCTGCCCTGTGTGTCTGAGCGGAGGTTCAGTCTGCCCTGTGTGTCTGAGCGGAGGTTCAGTCTGCCCTGTGTGTCTGAGCGGAGGTTCAGTCTGCCCTGTGTGTCTGAGCGGAGGTTCAGTCTGCCCTGTGTGTCTGAGCGGAGGTTCAGTCTGCCCTGTGTGTCTGAGCGGAGGTTCAGTCTGCCCTGTGTGTCTGAGCGGAGGTTCAGTCTGCCCTGTGTGTCTGAGCGGAGGTTCAGTCTGCCCTGTGTGTCTGAGCGGAGGTTCTTACCCAGTCTGCCCTGTGTGTCTGAGCGGAGGTTCAGTCTGCCCTGTGTGTCTGAGCGGAGGTTCAGTCTGCCCTGTGTGTCTGAGCGGAGGTTCAGTCTGCCCTGTGTGTCTGAGCGGAGGTTCAGCAGTCTGCCCTGTGTGTCTGAGCGGAGGTTCAGTCTGCCCTGTGTGTCTGAGCGGAGGTTGACCCACAGTCTGCCCTGTGTGTCTGAGCGGAGGTTCAGTCTGCCCTGTGTGTCTGAGCGGAGGTTACCCACAGTCTGCCCTGTGTGTCTGAGCGGAGGTTCAGTCTGCCCTGTGTGTCTGAGCGGAGGTTCACAGTCTGCCCTGTGTGTCTGAGCGGAGGTTCACAGTCTGCCCTGTGTGTCTGAGCGGAGGTTCACAGTCTGCCCTGTGTGTCTGAGCGGAGGTTCACAGTCTGCCCTGTGTGTCTGAGCGGAGGTTCAGTCTGCCCTGTGTGTCTGAGCGGAGGTTCAGTCTGCCCTGTGTGTCTGAGCGGAGGTTCAGTCTGCCCTGTGTGTCTGAGCTGAGGTTCAGTCTGCCCTGTGTGTCTGAGCGGAGGTTCAGTCTGCCCTGTGTGTCTGAGCGGAGGTTCAGTCTGCCCTGTGTGTCTGAGCTGAGGTTCAGTCTGCCCTGTGTGTCTGAGCGGAGGTTCAGTCTGCCCTGTGTGTCTGAGCGGAGGTTCAGTCTGCCCTGTGTGTCTGAGCGGAGGTTCAGTCTGCCCTGTGTGTCTGAGCGGAGGTTCAGTCTGCCCTGTGTGTCTGAGCGGAGGTTCAGTCTGCCCTGTGTGTCTGAGCGGAGGTTCAGTCTGCCCTGTGTGTCTGAGCGGAGGTTCAGTCTGCCCTGTGTGTCTGAGCGGAGGTTCAGTCTGCCCTGTGTGTCTGAGCGGAGGTTCAGTCTGCCCTGTGTGTCTGAGCGGAGGTTCAGTCTGCCCTGTGTGTCTGAGCGGAGGTTCAGTCTGCCCTGTGTGTCTGAGCGGAGGTTCAGTCTGCCCTGTGTGTCTGAGCGGAGGTTCAGTCTGCCCTGTGTGTCTGAGCGGAGGTTCAGTCTGCCCTGTGTGTCTGAGCGGAGGTTCAGTCTGCCCTGTGTGTCTGAGCGGAGGTTCAGTCTGCCCTGTGTGTCTGAGCGGAGGTTCAGTCTGCCCTGTGTGTCTGAGCGGAGGTTCAGTCTGCCCTGTGTGTCTGAGCGGAGGTTCACAGTCTGCCCTGTGTGTCTGAGCGGAGGTTCAGTCTGCCCTGTGTGTCTGAGCGGAGGTTCACAGTCTGCCCTGTGTGTCTGAGCGGAGGTTCAGTCTGCCCTGTGTGTCTGAGCGGAGGTTCAGTCTGCCCTGTGTGTCTGAGCGGAGGTTCACAGTCTGCCCTGTGTGTCTGAGCGGAGGTTCAGTCTGCCCTGTGTGTCTGAGCGGAGGTTCAGTCTGCCCTGTGTGTCTGAGCGGAGGTTCAGTCTGCCCTGTGTGTCTGAGCGGAGGTTCAGTCTGCCCTGTGTGTCTGAGCGGAGGTTCAGTCTGCCCTGTGTGTCTGAGCGGAGGTTCAGTCTGCCCTGTGTGTCTGAGCGGAGGTTCAGTCTGCCCTGTGTGTCTGAGCGGAGGTTCAGTCTGCCCTGTGTGTCTGAGCGGAGGTTCAGTCTGCCCTGTGTGTCTGAGCGGAGGTTCAGTCTGCCCTGTGTGTCTGAGCGGAGGTTCAGTCTGCCCTGTGTGTCTAAGCGGAGGTTCTTACCCGCAGTCTGGGGCGGGGCACCAGCGACAGTCAGGGTCGGTCACCAGCCATCGTCTCAACATGAACTCCTCGTACTTCTCCATGAGGGGCTGGTCTCCCAGGATGATGCAGATGTCGTGGGGGTTGAACCGCTCAGAGCACTCTGGACAGCTGATGTTGACGCGCGACTCACTGATCTCTATTCGCAAGTACTGGCGCAGGCAATCCGCACAGGAGCGGTGGTGGCAGGTCATGATGTCCGGGAAACTGTCCCTAGAGTGACGTAGAAGGCACAGAGGGCACTCCAGCAGCTCTCGACCCCGCGAGGAAGAGGAGGAGGAGGAGGAGGAGGACGCCCTGAGGGAGGAGGTGCAGGCAGCTCCGGCCACTGAGAAGGCAGAGTTCTTTTCGTTCAGCGTGAGGTCTGAGCGGATGCTGTCTATGCTGGCGATACCATCCACCCCTCCTTCCCCATGGAGCTCCATGGACTTCCTCTTGGGGTCCCGGCGCCGTCTGAACAGGTTCCCCATGGACAGACGTCTCTTCTTGGGGGCCTTCTTGACGGAGGGCAGGCTGACTGAGGAGGAGGACTGAAGGTCCCGGTCAGAGCCCATGGTTTGATGCTTCTGGAGGCTCATCATGGCTCCAGAGGGATTCGCGGGGGAGGACAGGGGGGCGCTGCCCAACCCCTCACATGGACAGGGTTAGAGAGGCCGGGGGAAGAGACTGGGGTTGGGGACAGGGGAGGGGAGGGGAGGCTGGGGACAGGGGAGGAGAGGCTGGGGAGAGACTGGGGTTGGGGACAGGGGAGGGGAGGCTGGGGACAGGGGAAGGGAGGCCGGGGAGAGACAGGGGGTGGGGACAGGGGAGGGGGTCAGGGGTCTAGTGGGGAACACAGGGTTTAAGTCATGGTGGTTATCGCCAGTCCTTTCCTGGGTCTTCAGGGCTCCTTGTCCGTCTGAGGAGAGAAGGAACAAGCTGTTATTAACAAGTATTAAAACACCACCCCAGACTACCCTCTAGTGGGCCCCCCCAGACTACCCTCTAGTGGGCCCCCCACACTACCCTCTAGTGGGCCCACCCACACTACCCTCTAGTGGGCCCACCCACACTACCGTCTAGTGGGCCCCCCCACACTACCGTCTAGTGGGCCCCCCCACACTACCGTCTAGTGGGCCCCCCCACACTACCGTCTCTCTAAGCTCCAGTGTAATATCCACACACTACATACACCTTAGCCAAATACATTTAAACTCAGTTTCTCCATAATTCCTGACATTTAATCCGAGTAAAAATTCCCTGTTTTAGGTCAGTTAGGATCACCACTTTATTTTAAGAATGTGAAATGTCAGAATAATAGTAGAGAGAATTATTTATTTCAGTTTTTATTTCTTTCATCACATTTCCAGTGGGTCAGAAGTTTACATTACAATCAATTAGTATTCGGTAGCATTGCCTTTAAATTGTTTAACTTGGGTCAAACGTTTCGGGTAGCCTTCCACAAGCTTCCCACAATAAGTTGGGTGAATTTTGGTCCATTCCTCCTGACAGAGCTGGTGTAACAGTCAGGTTTGTAGGCCTCCTTGATCGCACACGCTTTTTCAGTTCTGCCAACAAATATTCTATCCGATTGAGGTCAGGGCTTCGTGATGGCCACTCCAATACCTTGACTTTGTTGTCCTTAAGCCATTTTGCCACAACTTTGGAAGTCTGCTTGGGGTCATTGTCCATTTGGAAGACCCATTTGCGACCAAGCTTTAACTTCCTGACTGATGTCTTGAGATGTTGCTTCATTATATCCACATAATTTTCCTTCCTCATGATGCCATCTATTTTGTGAAGTGCACCAGTCCCTCCTGCAGCAAGGTACCCCAACAACATGATGCTGCCACCCCCGTGCTTCACTGTTGGGATGGTGTTCTTTGGCTTGCAAGCCTCCCCCTTTTTTCCTCCAAACATAACGATGGTAATTTTCGTTTCATCAGACCAGACCCCCCCTCTAACCACTAGGCCAGCTACCTCCCCTCTAACCACTAGGCTACCTGCCCCCCCCCCCTCTAACCACTAGGCTACCTGCCCCCCTCTAACCATTAGGCTACCTGCTCCCCCTCCCTCTAACCACTAGGCTACCTGCCCCCCCTCTAACCACTAGGCTACCTGCCCCCCTCTAACCATTAGGCTACCTGCCCCCCCCTCTAACCACTAGGCTACCTGCCCCCTCTAACCATTAGGCTACCTGCCCCCTCTAACCATTAGGCTACCTGCCCCCCTCTAACCATTAGGCTACCTGCTCCCCCTCTAACCACTAGACTACCTGCCCCCCTCTAACCACTAGACTACCTGCCCCCCTCTAACCATTAGGCTACCTGCTCCCCCCTCTAACCACTAGACTACCTGCCCCCCTCTAACCATTAGGCTACCTGCTCCCCCCTCTAACCACTAGGCTACCTGCCCCCCTCTAACCATTAGGCTACCTGCCCCCCTCTAACCATTAGGCTACCTGCCCCCCCCTCTAACCACTAGACTACCTGTCTCCACTTCATTTAACTTAACGTAGTTCCAAAAACAACAAGAGATGAGTTGGAAGTGAATGTGTGATGTCATAGCGGACACCCCACTCATTCTGCTGAGAGTTGAATCTCTTCATTTCAGAGCAGACGTGGACACAAACTGAGGGACATTTTTACTGAATTATATATTTTTTTTTTTACAAATTCTTCCAGTAAAATGTGTTTTTGTAAAAATGTTCAATATGAATTGTTAAAAGTAATGATTGTGCATATAGAGTTGGATGGTTTGTTCAACTTTAAAATGTAATGTTTTTTGTTTGGTAGACATTTAAAACATTTAAAATAAATTTATAAAATAAGGTTTACAATGCAGAAATATCTCCGTCATTTCCTGGTTCCTATAATTTTAATAGTTCACCTAATTTTCAGTTTGTGACAAAACAAGCAACGTATAGATAATCATTGTACCGTCTAAATTCTCTGTGAAATATATTTTCCATAACCATATTGTATTCTCAGCTGGTGTGCAAAACCAAAAGTAAAAGAAGCAAAAAAAATGTACTTAAGAATAGGAAATATAGAAATGGCGCACATAGAAGAGATCTACTGCTTCTTAGACTGGCTTTTAATGAGAATGACAGATCTATAAACACAAAATGTCTATGTGAATTTGGTTGGGTCGCCCAAAAAGTGACACATTGCAGCTTTAAGTGACTGATCCTCAGAGCAATTCCTATATCTGTGGAATTACCCTTACAGTCCTTTACTGTGGAATTACCCTTACAGTCCTTTGCTGTGGAATTACCCTTCCAGTCCTTTACTGTGGAATCACCCTTCCAGTCCTTTACTGTGGAATTACCCTTACAGTCCTTTACTGTGGAATTACCCTTACAGTCCTTTACTGTGGAATTACCCTTACAGTCCTTTACTGTGGAATTACCCTTACAGTCCTTTACTGTGGAATTACCCTTACAGTCCTTTACCTGTGGAATTACCCTATAGCCCTTTACTGTGGAATTACCCTACAGTCCTTTACTGTGGAATTACCCTACAGTCCTTTACTGTGGAATTACCCTACAGTCCTTTACCTGTGGAATTACCCTATAGCCCTTTACTGTGGAATTACCCTACAGTCCTTTACTGTGGAATTACCCTATAGCACTTTACTGTGGAATTACAATATAGTCCTTTACTGTGGAATCACCCTTACAGTCCTTTACTGTGGAATTACCCTTACAGTCCTTTACTGTGGAATTACCCTTACAGTCCTTTACTGTGGAATTACCCTTACAGTCCTTTACTGTGGACAGTCTGTGGAATCCCCTTACAGTCCTTTACTGTGGAATTACCCTTACAGTCCTTTACTGTGGAATCACCCTAGATTCCTTTACTGTGGAATTACCCTTAGTCCTTTACTGTGGAATTACCCTACAGTCCTTTACTGTGGAATCACCCTTACAGTCCTTTACTGTGGAATTACCCTATAGTCCTTTACTGTGGAATTACCCTAGAGTCCTTTACTGTGGAATCACCCTGTAGTCCTTTACTGTGTAATTACCCTATAGTCCTCTACAGAACAGCCTTCTGACAAGAAGAGCCCTCAGCTCTTCCTCCAGGATATTACTTCCTAACCCACTTCAAAAAAGACCGTGGTGCACTTCCTCCTTTGGGGCTGCTCTGAACCCTAACTACTACGGTGAAATGGCACAAGAGGATTCTCTTAAAACCAGGAGTGAGAAGGACAGCAGTTTCCAAAAGGAGGGAGAATAGAGGATATTGCATTTCAGTCAGAATATCCTGGACGGCTGTACTGGTACGTGTTCTTCACCAGGAGCAGATGTAGAGTTGTACTGTGTTATTCTGACGGGGGTTTGGGACAGGTCAACTAGCTAGCCATGGGGGTTTGGGACAGGTCAACTAGCTAGCCATGGGGGGTTGGGACAGGTCAACTAGCTAGCCATGGGGGTTTGGGACAGGTCAACTAGCTAGCCATGGGGGGTTGGGACAGGTCAACTAGCTAGCCATGGGGGTTTGGGACAGGTCAACTAGCTAGCCCGTCTCCAGACAGGGTTTCAGAAGCCTCGCAGAATGAGACACTCAGCTCATCTGGACAAGAACGGAAGTCGGCAGAGAGGAGTTATTCAAACTCCTCACACAGCTTTATTAAGACGATAAACTAGAACCAGCTGGGCCCTGGCCTGAGAAAAGGTGCCTGAGAGAGTTGAGGAGGGAGAGAGAGGTACAACCCATTCTGCTCCAGTCTTCTCTCTCAGCTCTAGTGCTGTGGTCCAACCCATTCTGCTCCCAGCTCTAGTTCTGTGGTCCAACCCAGTCTGCTCTCAGCTCTAGTCCTGTGGTCCAACCCATTCTGCTCTCAGCTCTAGTTCTGTGGTCCAACCCATTCTGCTCTCAGCTCTAGTCCTGTGGTCCAACCCATTCTGCTCTCAGCTCTAGTTCTGTGGTCCAACCCAGTCTGCTCTCAGCTCTAGTCCTGTGGTCCAACCCATTCTGCTCTCAGCTCTAGTCCTGAGGTCCAACCCATTCTGCTCTCAGCTCTAGTCCTGTGGTCCAACCCATTCTGCTCTCAGCTCTAGTCCTGTGGTCCAACCCATTCTGCTCTCAGCTCTAGTCCTGTGGTCCAACCCAGTCTGCTCTCAGCTCTAGTGCTGTGGTCCAACCCATTCTGCTCTCTCAGCTCTAGTCCTGTGGTCCAACCCATTCTGCTCTCAGCTCTAGTGCTGTGGTTCAACCCAGTCTGCTCTCAGCTCTCGTTCTGTGGTCCAACCCAGTCTGCTCTCAGCTCTAGTCCTGTGGTCCAACCCATTCTGCTCTCTCAGCTCTAGTGCTGTGGTTCAACCCAGTCTGCTCTCGTGCTGTGGTCCAACCCATTCTGCTCTCTCAGCTCTAGTCCTGTGGTTCAACCCAGTCTGCTCTCAGCTCTAGTCCTGTGGTCCAACCCAGTCTGCTCTCAGCTCTAGTCCTGTGGTCCAACCCAGTCTGCTCTCAGCTCTCGTCCTGTGGTCCAACCCAGTCTGCTCTCAGCTCTAGTCCTGTGGTCCAACCCAGTCTGCTCTCAGCTCTAGTCCTGTGGTCCAACCCAGTCTGCTCTCAGCTCTAGTCCTGTGGTCCAACCCAGTCTGCTCTCAGCTCTAGATAACACAGCCACAAGGAGGAACCAGAGCCTGCTGTGTTAAAGGGTTCCCACTAGATAACACAGCCACAAGGAGGAACCAGAGCCTGCTGTGTTAAAGGGTTCCCACTAGATAACACAGCCACAAGGAGGACCAGAGCCTGCTGTGTTAAAGGGTTTCCACTAGATAACACAGCCACAAGGAGGACCAGAGCCTGCTGTGTTAAAGGGTTTCCACTAGATAACACAGCCACAAGGAGGACCAGAGCCTGCTGTGTTAAAGGGCTAATTTTCCACTAGATAACACAGCCACAAGGAGGACCAGAGCCTGCTGTGTTAAAGGGTTTCCACTAGATAACACAGCCACAAGGAGGACCAGAGCCTGCTGTGTTAAAGGGTTTCCACTAGATAACACAGCCACAAGGAGGACCAGAGCCTGCTGTGTTAAAGGGTTCCCACTAGATAACACAGCCACAAGGAGGACCAGAGCCTGCTGTGTTAAAGAGTTCCCACTAGATAACACAGCCACAAGGAGGAACCAGAGCCTGCTGTGTTAAAGGGTTTCCACTAGATAACACAGCCACAAGGAGGAACCAGAGCCTGCTGTGTTAACTGGGAGTCTCGTCAGTGAAAACATCCGAAGGTCATCAAAGGTAAATTATTAATTTGATTGCTTTTCGTGACCAAGCTTCCTGCTGCTAGCTGGACATAATGCTATGCTAGGCTATCGATAAACTTACACAAATGCATGTCTTGCTTTGGCTGTAAAGCATAATTTAAAAATCTGAGATGACAGGGTGATTATTAACAAAAGGCTAAGCTGTGTTTCACTATATTTCACTTGTGATTTCATGAATATTAATATTTTCTAGTAATATTTTTTGTCCGTTGCGTTATGCTAATTTAGTGTCAGTTGATGACAAATTCTCCCGGATCCGGGATGGGTAGTTCCAAGAGGTTTTAAAGGGTTTCCACTAGATAACACAGCCACAAGGAGGAACCAGAGCCTGCTGTGTTAAAGGGTTCCCACTAGATAACACAGCCACAAGGTAGGTGACGAGCCTGCTGTGTTAAAGGGTTCCCACTAGATAACACAGCCACAAGGTAGGTGACGAGCCTGCTGTGTTAAAGGGTTCCCACTAGATAACACAGCCACAAGGTAGGTGACGAGCCTGCTGTGTTAAAGGGTTCCCACTAGATAACACAGCCACAAGGAGGAACCAGAGCCTGCTGTGTTAAAGGGGTTCCCACTAGATAACACAGCCACAAGGTAGGTGACGAGCCTGCTGTGTTAAAGGGGTTCCCACTAGATAACACAGCCACAAGGTAGGTGACGAGCCTGCTGTGTTAAAGGGTTCCCACTAGATAACACAGCCACAAGGTAGGTGACGAGCCTGCTGTGTTAAAGGGTTCCCACTAGATAACACAGCCACAAGGTAGGTGACGAGCCTGCTGTGTTAAAGGGTTCCCACTAGATAACACAGCCACAAGGTAGGTGACGAGCCTGCTGTGTTAAAGGGTTCCCACTAGATAACACAGCCACAAGGTAGGTGACGAGCCTGCTGTGTTAAAGGGTTCCCACTAGATAACACAGCCACAAGGTAGGTGACGAGCCCGCTGCCTACCTGTTCCTGGTTTAGATCACACTTCCTGTGAATGGTAGGACTGTCGCTCACCACCGCCAACACTTGGTCTGGAATGCAAATAGTTAGCCAGCGTGAGCTAGCTACCGAGCTAGCATACGAACTCTGTAGCACAGACTAGATCCTCCATATGACGTCGATGGGGGGGGGAGTGCATTGTGGGTAGTTTAGAAAACTTCCGGATATAAGTTCATGTAATAACCCGAATACACAACTAGTTTGTACTTCTAGGTAACCAGATGGTGACGACAACTAAGTTACTAAGTCTCTGAGCACGCGGTCTCACCGCTAGGTTACTAAGTCTCTGAGCACGCGGTCTCACCGCTAGGTTACTAAGTCTCTGAGCACGCGGTCTCACCGCTAGGTTACTAAGTCTCTGAGCACGCGGTCTCACCGCTAGGTTACTAAGTCTCTGAGCACGCGGTCTCACCGCTAGGTTACTAAGTCTCTGAGCACGCGGTCTCACCGCTAGGTTACTAAGTCTCTGAGCACGCGGTCTCACCGCTAGGTTACTAAGTCTCTGAGCACGCGGTCTCACCCGCTAGGTCTCACCGCTAAGGTCTGAGCACGCGGTCTCACCGCTAGGTTACTAAGTCTCTGAGCACGCGGTCTCACCGCTAGGTTACTAAGTCTCTGAGCACGCGGTCTCACCGCTAGGTTACTAAGTCTCTGAGCACGCGGTCTCACCGCTAGGTTACTAAGTCTCTGAGCACGCGGTGTCACCGCAAGGTTACTAAGTCTCTGAGCACGCGGTCTCACCGCTAGGTTACTAAGTCTCTGAGCACGCGGTCTCACCGCTAGGTTACTAAGTCTCTGAGCACGCGGTCTCACCGCTAGGTTACTAAGTCTCTGAGCATGCGGTCTCACCGCTAGGTTACTAAGTCTCTGAGCATGCGGTCTCACCGCTAGGTTACTAAGTCTCTGAGCACGCGGTCTCACCGCTAGGTTACTAAGTCTCTGAGCACGCGGTCTCACCGCTAGGTTACTAAGTCTCTGAGCACGCGGTCTCACCGCTAGGTTACTAAGTCTCTGAGCACGCGGTCTCACCGCTAGGTTACTAAGTCTCTGAGCACGCGGTCTCACCGCTAGGTTACTAAGTCTCTGAGCACGCGGTCTCACCGCTAGGTTACTAAGTCTCTGAGCACGCGGTCTCACCGCTAGGTTACTAAGTCTCTGAGCACGCGGTCTCACCGCTAGGTTACTAAGTCTCTGATGCAGCACGCGGTCTCACCGCAGGTTACTAAGTCTGAGCATCTCACCCTTCAACTAAGTCTCTGAGCACGCGGTCTCACCGCTAGGTTACTAAGTCTCTGAGCACGCGGTCTCACGCTAGGTTACTAAGGTTACTAAGTCTCTGCAGGCACGCGGTCTCACCGCTAAGGTTACTCAACAGGAGAAATGTCTACTGCAGCATAGCTAATCTGAGCACGCAACAGGAGGTCTCACCGCTAGGTTACTAAGTCTCTGAGCACGCATCAACACCCTTCAACAGGAGGTCTCAGAAGGTTACTAAGTCTCTGAGCACGCGGTCTCACCGCTAGGTTACTAAGTCTCACCGGTGAGGAATAACTCCTGCTTCCTGCCGTTACTCTCCAGACGGCTCTGCTGCGTTTTTGTTCCTGGAATCCAGTCTTAATCTGCCTCTTAAATAAACACAGGGAAATATGTTTTCCAAAACATGGACGCATGACGCAGGAACAGCAAATAATAATGAAGCCCAGCGTGCCTCGGGAGAATGATGACCATACTACTGCAGGACGATAAGGTCTAGCATCAACACCCTTCAACAGGAGAATGATGACCATACTACTGCAGGACGATAAGGTCTAGCATCAACACCCTTCAACAGGAGAATGATGACCATACTACTGCAGGACGATAAGGTCTAGCATCAACACCCTTCAACAGGAGAATGATGACCATACTACTGCAGGACGATAAGGTCTAGCATCAACACCCTTCAACAGGAGAATGATGACCATACTACTGCAGGACGATAAGGTCTAGCATCAACACCCTTCAACAGGAGAATGATGACCATACTACTGCAGGACGATAAGGTCTAGCATCAACACCCTTCAACAGGAGAATGATGACCATACTACTGCAGGACGATAAGGTCTAGCATCAACACCCTTCAACAGGAGAATGATGACCATACTACTGCAGGACGATAAGGTCTAGCATCAACACCCTTCAACAGGAGAATGATGACCATACTACTGCAGGACGATAAGGCATCTTCAACAGGAGCATCAACACCCTTCAACAGGAGAATGATGACCATACTACTGCAGGACGATAAGGTCTAGCATCAACACCCTTCAACAGGAGAATGATGACCATACTACTGCAGGACGATAAGGTCTAGCATCAACACCCTTCAACAGGAGAATGATGACCATACTACTGCAGGACGATAAGGTCTAGCATCAACACCCTTCAACAGGAGAATGATGACCATACTACTGCAGGACGATAAGGTCTAGCATCAACACCCTTCAACAGGAGAATGATGACCATACTACTGCAGGACGATAAGGTCTAGCATCAACACCCTTCAACAGGAGAATGATGACCATACTACTGCAGGACGATAAGGTCTAGCATCAACACCCTTCAACAGGAGAATGATGACCATACTACTGCAGGACGATAAGGTCTAGCATCAACACCCTTCAACAGGAGAATGATGACCATACTACTGCAGGACGATAAGGTCTAGCATCAACACCATCAACACCCTTCAACAGGAGAATGATGACCATACTACTGCAGGACGATAAGGTCTAGCATCAACACCCTTCAACAGGAGAATGATGACCATACTACTGCAGGACGATAAGGTCTAGCATCAACACCCTTCAACAGGAGAATGATGACCATACTACTGCAGGACGATAAGGTCTAGCATCAACACCCTTCAACAGGAGAATGATGACCATACTACTGCAGGACGATAAGGTCTAGCATCAACACCCTTCAACAGGAGAATGATGACCATACTACTGCAGGACGATAAGGTCTAGCATCAACACCCTTCAACAGGAGAATGATGACCATACTACTGCAGGACGATAAGGTCTAGCATCAACACCCTTCAACAGGAGAATGATGACCATACTACTGCAGGACGATAAGGTCTAGCATCAACACCCTTCAACAGGAGAATGATGACCATACTACTGCAGGACGATAAGGTCTAGCATCAACACCCTTCAACAGGAGAATGATGACCATACTACTGCAGGACGATAAGGTCTAGCATCAACACCCTTCAACAGGAGAATGATGACCATACTACTGCAGGACGATAAGGTCTAGGTCAGGAGAATGAGCATCAACTAGCATCAACACCCTTCAACAGGAGAACCCTTCAACAGGAGAATGATGACCATACTACTGCAGGACGATAAGGTCTAGCATCAACACCCTTCAACAGGAGAATGATGACCATACTACTGCAGGACGATAAGGTCTAGCATCAACACCCTTCAACAGGAGAATGATGACCATACTACTGCAGGACGATAAGGTCTAGCATCAACACCCTTCAACAGGAGAATGATGACCATACTACTGCAGGACGATAAGGTCTAGCATCAACACCCTTCAACAGGAGAATGATGACCATACTACTGCAGGACGATAAGGTCTAGCATCAACACCCTTCAACAGGAGAATGATGACCATACTACTGCAGGACGATAAGGTCTAGCATCAACACCCTTCAACAGGAGAATGATGACCATACTACTGCAGGACGATAAGGTCTAGCATCAACACCCTTCAACAGGAGAATGATGACCATACTACTGCAGGACGATAAGGTCTAGCATCAACACCCTTCAACAGGAGAATGATGACCATACTACTGCAGGACGATAAGGTCTAGCATCAACACCCTTCAACAGGAGAATGATGACCATACTACTGCAGGCATCAACACCCTTCAACAGGAGAATGATGACCATACTACTGCAGGTCTAGCATCAACACCCTTCAACAGGAGAATGATGACCATACTACTGCAGGACGATAAGGTCTAGCATCAACACCCTTCAACAGGAGAATGATGACCATACTACTGCAGGACGATAAGGTCTAGCATCAACACCCTTCAACAGGAGAATGATGACCATACTACTGCAGGACGATAAGGTCTAGCATCAACACCCTTCAACAGGAGAATGATGACCATACTACTGCAGGACGATAAGGTCTAGCATCAACACCCTTCAACAGGAGAATGATGACCATACTTACTGCAGGACGATAAGGTCTAGCATCAACACCCTTCAACAGGAGAATGATGACCATACTACTGCAGGACAGGAGAATGATGATAAGGTCTAGCATCAACACCCTTCAACAGGAGAATGATGACCATACTACTGCAGGACGATAAGGTCTAGCATCAACACCCTTCAACAGGAGAATGATGACCATACTACTGCAGGACGATAAGGTCTAGCATCAACACCCTTCAACAGGAGAATGATGACCATACTACTGCAGGACGATAAGGTCTAGCATCAACACCCTTCAACAGGAGGAGAATGATGACCCTTCCAGGAGAATGATGACCTACTGCAGGACGATAAGGTCTAGCATCAACACCCTTCAACAGGAGAATGATGACCATACTACTGCAGGACGATAAGGTCTAGCATCAACACCCTTCAACAGGAGAATGATGACCATACTCAAGGTCTAGCATCAACACCCTTCAACAGGAGAATGATGACCATACTACTGCAGGACGATAAGGTCTAGCATCAACACCCTTCAACAGGAGAATGATGACCATACTACTGCAGGACGATAAGGTCTAGCATCAACACCCTTCAACAGGAGAATGATGACCATACTACTGCAGGACGATAAGGTCTAGCATCAACACCCTTCAACAGGAGAATGATGACCATACTACTGCAGGACGATAAGGTCTAGCATCAACACCCTTCAACAGGAGAATGATGACCATACTACTGCAGGACGATAAGGTCTAGCATCAACACCCTTCAACAGGAGAATGATGACCATACTACTGCAGGACGATAAGGTCTAGCATCAACACCCTTCAACAGGAGAATGATGACCATACTACTGCAGGACGATAAGGTCTAGCATCAACACCCTTCAACTTCAGGACAGGAGAATGAATGACCATACTACTGCAGGACGATAAGGTCTAGCATCAACACCCTTCAACAGGAGAATCAACAGGAGAATAGGACCATACTACTGCAGGACGATAAGGTCTAGCATCAACACCCTTCAACAGGAGAATGATGACCATACTACTGCAGGACGATAAGGTCTAGCATCAACACCCTTCAACAGGAGAATGATGACCATACTACTGCAGGACGATAAGGTCTAGCATCAACACCCTTCAACAGGAGAATGATGACCATACTACTGCAGGACGATAAGGTCTAGCATCACCCTTCAACAGGAGAATGATGACCATACTTCAACAGCATCAACACCCTTCAACAGGAGAATGATGACCATACTACTGCAGGACGATAAGGTCTAGCATCAACACCCTTCAACAGGAGAATGATGACCATACTACTGCAGGACGATAAGGTCTAGCATCAACACCCTTCAACAGGAGAATGATGACCATACTACTTCAACAGGAGAATGATGACCATACTACTGCAGGACGATAAGGTCTAGCATCAACACCCTTCAACACCCTTCAACAGGAGAATGATGACCATACTACTGCAGGACGATAAGGTCTAGCATCAACACCCTTCAACAGGAGAATGATGACCATACTACTGCAGGACGATACTGCAGGACGATAAGCATACTTCAACAGGTCTAGCATCAACACTTCAACAGGAGAATGATGACCATACTACTGCAGGACGATAAGGTCTAGCATCAACACCCTTCAACAGGAGAATGATGACCATACTACTGCAGGACGATAAGGTCTAGCATCAACACCCTTCAACAGGAGAATGATGACCATACTACTGCAGGACGATAAGGTCTAGCATCAACACCCTTCAACAGGAGAATGATGACCATACTACTGCAGGACGATAAGGTCTAGCATCAACACCCTTCAACAGGAGAATGATGACCATACTACTGCAGGACGATAAGGTCTAGCATCAACACCCTTCAACAGGAGAATGATGACCATACTACTGCAGGACGATAAGGTCTAGCATCAACACATCCTTCAACAGGAGAATGATGACCATACTACTGCAGGACGATAAGGTCTAGCATCAACACCCTTCAACAGGAGAATGATGACCATACTACTGCAGGACGATAAGGTCTAGCATCAACACCCTTCAACAGGAGAAATGACCATACTACTGCAGGACGATAAGGTCTAGCATACTTCAACAGGAGAATGATGACCATACTACTGCAGGACGATAAGGTCAGCATCAACACCCTTCAACAGGAGAATGGTCTAGCATCAACACCCCTTCAACATCAACACCCTTCAACAGGAGAACACCCTTGATGATGACCATACTACTGCAGGACGATAAGGTCTAGCATCAACACCCTTCAACAGGAGAATGATGACCATACTACTGCAGGACGATAAGGTCTAGCATCAACACCCTTCAACAGGAGAATGATGACCATACTACTGCAGGACGATAAGGTCTAGCATCAACACCCTTCAACAGGAGAATGATGACCATACTACTGCAGGACGATAAGGTCTAGCATCAACACCCTTCAACAGGAGAAGATGCTCATCCAGTCCACATCTCCCCCCAGACCTATAGTCCACAGCTCAACACCCCCAGACCTACTAGTCCAGGTCTAGCATCCCCCAACAGGAGAATGATGACCTACCAGTCCATCCTTCCCCCAGACCTACTGTCCAGGCCCAGGTCTAGCATCCACCCCCCAGACCTATAGTCCACCCTTCCCCAGACCTATAGTCCACCTTCAACAGGAGAATGATGACCCCCAGACCTAATAGTCCACCCCCCCAGACCTATACTGTCCACCTCAACACCCCCCAGACCTATAGTCCACCTCCCCCCAGACCTATAGTCCACCTCCCCCCAGACCTATAGTCCACCTCCCCCCCAGACCTATAGTCCACCTCCCCCCAGACCCCCCAGACCTATAGTCCACCCCCCCCAGACCTATAGTCCACCCCCCCCCAGACCTATAGTCCACCCCCCCAGACCTATAGTCCACCTCCCCCCAGACCTATAGTCCACCTCCCCCCCAGACCTATAGTCCACCCCCAGACCCCCAGACCTATCGTCCCCCCCCACCTCCCCCCAGACCTATCGTCCACCTCCCCCCAGACCTATCGTCCACCTCCCCCAGACCATCGTCCACCTCCCCCCACAGACCTCTCCCCCAGACCTCTCCCCACAGACCTCTCCCCACAGACCTCTCCCCACAGACCCTCCCCACAGACCTCTCCCCACAGACCTCTCCCCACAGACCTCTCCCCACAGACCTCTCCCCACAGACCTCTCCCCACAGACTCTCTCCCCACAGACCTCTCCCCACAGACCTCTCCCCACAGACCTCTCCCCACAGACCTCTCCCCACAGACCTCTCCCCACAGACCTCTCCCCACAGACCTCTCCCCACAGACCTCCCTGAGACTCAGACCCTTCTCTCCATAGCTCTTAAATTCCCTAGAAGAGCTCTTAAATTCCCTAGAAGAGCTCTTAAATTCTCTCCATAGAGCTCCATAAACCCAAAAAGAGCCTTCCCTGTGAAAGAATGATGTGAGGGACTGGAGTCCTGACAGAGAGAACATGCAGTTCTGAGTAGGAAGTTAATTTGTTGACAGTGGCCCACAGACATTGACTCACATTCAAAACCACACAGTGGATTACTGGACATTTTGAATTCCCAGAGAAACATTTCCCAAACCTGTTACCACTGGTTAAATATTTACTGACCGACCGACCCTCAGATACAACAGGGAGGGTTGTCTCCTGACCGACCGACCCTCAGATACAACACAGGGGGGGGGGGTTGCCCCCTCTCTGGCAGAGGTTAGAGAGCACCTTTGCTCAGTTACCAGACAGGACAGAGAAGTCAGTGGTACTACTCTGTGGGTCCACAACGATACGGCCAGGGAGACATAATGAAACCAGACTGACAGGCCCAGTCCAGAACCACAACGATACGGCCAGGGAGACATAATGAAACCAGACTGACAGGCCCAGTCCAGAACCACAACGATACGGCCAGGGAGACATAATGAAACCAGACTGACAGGCCCAGTCCAGAACCACAACGATACGGCCAGGGAGACATAATGAACCCAGACTGACAGGCCCAGGTCATAATGAACCCAGACTGACAGGCCCAGGTCATAATGAACCCAGACTGACAGGCCCAGGTCATAATGAACCCAGACTGACAGGCCCAGGTCATAATGAACCCAGACTGACAGGCCCAGGTCATAATGAACCCAGACTGACAGGCCCAGGTCATAATGAACCCAGACTGACAGGCCCAGGTCATAATGAACCCAGACTGACAGGCCCAGGTCATAATGAACCCAGACTGACAGGCCCAGGTCATAATGAACCCAGACTGACAGGCCCAGGTCATAATGAACCCAGACTGACAGGCCCAGTCCCAGTCCAGACAGGCCCAGTCCAGAACCACAACGACGGTGTCATAATGAAACCAGACAGGCCCAGTCCCAGTCCAGACAGGCCCAGTCCCAGTCCAGACAGGCCCAGTCCAGAACCACAACGACGGTGTCCTAATGAAAGCACCAACACATCCGTATGAAACAGGAGAGATTCCAGTGTAAATAGATGGCGTGTCTGTGACAATAGTCCAGGGTTATGGACCAGCAGCCCCAGCCAGGCTCAGCAACACTAAACCCTCAGAACAAACAGCAGACCACAGTCGTAACCTAACTGGAGAGAGCAAACTGGCCACATTCTGATCATGCTCTGGTCAATGCAGCCCTTCTGCACATTCCTGTGCTGCTGTGGGGAAAGGAATGGCACGTGGCCTGGGTATTAGTGGGGACAGACCGGACAGCCAGGCCTGGGTATTAGTGGGAAGTGGGGAACAGGCAGGCCTGGGTATTAGTGGGAAGTGGGGACCGGACAGGCAGGCCTGGGTATTAGTGGGAAGTGGGGACAGGACAGCCAGGCCTGGGTATTAGTGGGAAGTGGGGACAGACAGGCCTGGGTATTAGTGGGAAGTGGGGACAGACAGGCCTGGGTATTAGTGGGAAGTGGGGACAGACAGGCCTGGGTATTAGTGGGGAGTGGGGAAAGGAGTGGCACGTGGCCTGGGTATTAGTGGGAAGTGGGGACAGACCGGACAGGCAGGCCAGGGTATTAGTGGGAAGTGGGGACAGACAGGCCTGGGTATTAGTGGGAAGTGGGGACAGACAGGCCTGGGTATTAGTGGGAAGTGGGGACAGACAGGCCTGGGTATTAGTGGGAAGTGGGGACAGACAGGCCTGGGTATTAGTGGGAAGTGGGGACAGACAGGCCTGGGTATTAGTGGGAAGTGGGGACAGACAGGCCTGGGTATTAGTGGGGAGTGGGGAAACAGCACAGGCCTGGGTATTAGTGGGAAGTGGGGACAGACCGGACAGCCAGGCCAGGGTATTAGTGGGAAGTGGGGACAGACCGGACAGCCAGGCCAGGGTATTAGTGGGAAGTGGGGACAGACAGGACAGCCAGGCCAGGGTATTAGTGGGAAGTGGGGACAGACCGGACAGCCAGGCCAGGGTATTAGTGGGAAGTGGGGACAGACCGGACAGCCAGGCCAGGGTATTAGTGGGAAGTGGGGACAGACCGGACAGGCAGGCCAGGGTATTAGTGGGAAGTGGGGACAGACCGGACAGCCAGGCCAGGGTATTAGTGGGAAGTGGGGACCGGACAGGACAGCCAGGCCAGGGTATTAGTGGGAAGTGGGGACCGGACAGGACAGCCAGGCCAGGGTATTAGTGGGAAGTGGGGACAGACAGGACAGGCAGGCCAGGGTATTAGTGGGAAGTGGGGACAGGACAGCCAGGCCAGGGTATTAGTGGGGACAGACCGGACAGACAGGCCTGGGTATTAGTGGGGACAGACCGGACAGACAGGCCTGGGTATTAGTGGGGACAGACCGGACAGACAGGCCTGGGTATTAGTGGGGACAGACCGGACAGACAGGCCTGGGTATTAGTGGGGACAGACCGGACAGACAGGCCTGGGTATTAGGGCTTTAGTGGGGACAGACCGGACAGGCAGGCCAGGGTATTCGTGGGAAGTGGGGACAGACAGGACAGCCAGGCCAGGGTATTAGTGGGAAGTGGGGACAGACCGGACAGGCAGGCCTGGGCATTAGGGCTTTAGTGGGGACAGCCAGGCCAGGGCATTAGGGTTTTAGTGGGGACAGCCAGGCCATGGTACCCCCCTGTATATAGCCTCCACATTGACTCTGTACCCCCTGTATATAGCCTCCACATTGACTCTGTACCGTAATACCCTGTATATAGCCTCCACATTGACTCTGTACCGTAATACCCTGTATATAGTCTAGCCTACCGTAATACCCATATAGACTCTGTACCGTAATACCCTGTATATAGCCTCCACATTGACTCTGTACCCTGTAATAGCCTCCACATTGACCTGTATATAGCCTCCACATTGACTCTGTACCCTGTATATAGCCTCCACGTAGACTCTGTACCGTATATAGCCTCCACGTAGACTCTGTTGACTCTAGCCTCCACGTAGACTCTGTAATACCCTGTATATACTCTGTACAGGTACCCCCTCCACATTGACTCTGTACCGTAATACCCTGTATATAACCTCCACATTGACTCTGTACCGTAATACCCTGTATATAGCCTCCACATTGACTCTGTACCGTAATACCCTGTATATAACCTCCACATTGACTCTGTACCGTAATACCCTGTATATATGCTGCCACCACCATGCTTCACCGTAGGGATGGTGCCAGGTTTCCTCCAGACGTGACGCTTGGCATTCAGGCCAAAGAGTTCAATCTTGGTTTCATCAGACCAGAGAATCTTGTTTCTCATGGTCTGAGAGTCCTTTTGGTGCCTTTTGGCAAACTCAAAGCGGGCTGTCATGTGCCTTTTACTGAAAAGTGGCTTCCGTCTGGCATCTCGACCATAAAGACCTGATTGGTGGAATGCTGCAGAGATGGTTGTCCTTCTGGAAGGTTCTCCCATCTCCATAGAGGAACTCTGGAGCTCTTCTCCCTCTATTGCTTAGTTTGGCCGGGCGGCCAGCTCTAGGAAGAGTCTTGGTGGTTCCAAACTCCTTCCATTTAAGAATAATGGAGGCCACTGTTCTTGGGGACCTTCAATGCTGCAGAAATGTTTTGGTACCCTTCCCCAGATATCCGAGACAGGATTGTGTCGAGGCACAGCTCTACGGACACTTCCTTTGACCTCATACTTGGTTTTTACTCTGACATGCACTGTCAACTGTGGGACCTTATATAGACAGGTGTGTGCCTTCCCAAATCATGTCCAATCAATTGAATTTACCACAGGTGGACTCCAATCAAGTTGTAGAAACATCTCAAGGTCGGTCAATGGAGAACAGGATGCACCTGACCTCAATTGAGTCTCATAGCAAAGGGTCTGAAAACGTATGTAAATAAGGTACTTCGGTTTATGTTTTATACGTTAGCAAAAATGTCTTAACCTGTTTTTGCTTTGTCATTATGGGGTATTGTGATGTCATTATGGGGTATTGTGATGTCATTATGGGGTATTGTGATGTCATTATGGGGTATTGTGATGTCATTATGGGGTATTGTGATGTCATTATGGGGTATTGTGATGTCATTATGGGGTATTGTGATGTCATTATGGGGTATTGTGATGTCATTATGGGGTATTGTGTGTAAATAGATGTTTTTATTTTAATTTGATTTAATCCATTTTAGAATAAGGCTGTAACATAACCGAATGTGGGAAAAGGTCTGAATACTTTCTGAACGGACTGTAGTATCAGAATTACTGAAGGACGTGGACACCTGCCAAGTCGTCTAATCGCTTGTTACGTACCGTATAACTCAGATGTACCGTCTGACTGTCGGTCACGTAAAGGGTTATAGCGTCAGTAGAATGGGCTAATAGCATAGTCTTATTTGGAGTGTCGTGACACACACACACACACACACACACACACACACACACACACACACACTTCATGTACAATACAAACATATGTGCAGCAAAGACAAACGAAAACACCCACATCCGTTGTTCTGTTGTTGAAGCCACTATGACACAACACAACAGGGATGTTTCCCACCCCAACAAAGACAGCAGTCTCCCTCCCTCCTCTCCTCACAGGCTGTAAAGGAGAGGAAATGAGGTAAGCACCCAGGCATCCCTGGCCCTGCTCTCTTCCTCCGCTGGGGAAGAGGGGGAGAAACAGAGGGCTGAGGAGAGGAACGAAGGAGGGAGAGGTAAACTTGACTGATCCCGCAAAGAAATGCTCCTCCCGCAAAGTCAGGGACAGCCAGAGAAGCAGGATAAACACACAGCTAACAGCTCCTATAAATTGTGTCGTGCAGATCAGGCCAGGGGGAATCCCCCCCCTACTCAACCCCACCCAAGCTGTTAAAAATATCCCTCAGTAAAAGACAGATAAGTCAAGGTGGGAAAAGTAAACCCCCCAAAAGAAACCCAGACCAGCAGCTCAAATGCTCACACATTGAGACCTCATATCACAGACAGTAGGCCTCATCTTTACACTGACGCACAATTGAGCAGGCTGCGTTGACGTGACGAGGCCTTTATCCCTTGAAGCTGACAGCTGTTCCAGAGGATCTGTGAGGCCAGAGGAAGAGAGCCTTCAGAAGTACCACGAGTTGGACAGCAGAGTTAAGGAAAAGCAGCCAACAAGTGCTCAGCATATGTGGGAACTCCTTCAAGACTGTTGGAAAAGCATTCCAGGTGAAGCTAGTTGAGAGAATGCCAAGAGTGTTTAAAGCTGCCATCAAGGCAAAGGAAGAATATAAAATACATTTTGATTCGTGTAACACTTTTTTGGTTACTACATGATTCCACGTGTGATTTAATAGTTGATGTTTTCATTATTATTCTACAATTTAGAAAATAGTAAAAAATAAAGAAAAACCCTTGAATGAGAGTAGGTGTGTCCATAACTATAAAAAAAAAAATAATAAATCAGATTTTTGGCCTAAATCACCCAGCCCTAGATTAGGTTCTGTTTGGTCCAGGCTATATCACCCAGCCCTAGATTAGATTCTGTTTGGCCCAGGCTATATCACCCAGCCCTAGATTAGGTTCTGTTTGGTCCAGGCTATATCACCCAGCCCTAGATTAGGTTCTGTTTGGCCCAGGCTATATCACCCAGCCCTAGATTAGGTTCTGTTTGGCCCAGGCTATATCACCCAGCCCTAGATTAGGTTCTGTTTGGCCCAGGCTATATCACCCAGCCCTAGATTAGGTTCTGTTTGGCCCAGGCTATATCACCCAGCCCTAGATTAGGTTCCCAGGCTATATCACCCAGCCCTAGATTAGGTTCTGTTTGGTCCAGGCTATATCACCCAGCCCTAGATTAGGTTCTGTTTGGTCCAGGCTATATCACCCAGCCCTAGATTAGGTTCTGTTTGGTCCAGGCTATATCACCCAGCCCTAGATTAGGTTCTGTTTGGTCCAGGCTATATCACCCAGCCCTAGATTAGGTTCTGTTTGGTCCAGGCTATATCACCCAGCCCTAGATTAGGTTCTGTTTGGCCCAGGCTATATCACCCAGCCCTAGATTAGGTTCTGTTTGGTCCAGGCTATATCACCCAGCCCTAGATTAGGTTCTGTTTGGTCCAGGCTATATCACCCAGCCCTAGATTAGATTCTGTTTGGCCCAGGCTATATCACCCAGCCCTAGATTAGGTTCTGTTTGGTCCAGGCTATATCACCCAGCCCTAGATTAGGTTCTGTTCACCTGTTTGGTCCAGTCCTGAAAAAGAGACCCTAAACCCTGCCAGAACCATCTTCAACCCTCGTCTCTCTGCCAGTTGTTAAATAGCTCAAAATAGGCTCAATGTTGTTGCTTCTGTAGTGAGAGAGCCACAATATGGAGGTAATATGGTCCTCTGTAAACAGCAGTCTGAATCCCCATCATTACCATGCCTGTTCAGGAATATCTCTGCCTGACAGGTCACTACATTTTCAAGGTGGCCCAAAGTTACAGATTTAAAAAGGAGAGCACTTCTCGGGCCAACTTGGACTCTATAATAAGATTTGGTAATATTTCCCAGACACCACCACTCTCATCCTGCTCTCAGCAGGCCCACAGCTTTACCCAGATAGCTGCTTGGATGGCTCACTTTACGGTTCAGTGGAACACCCACCTTGAAATCCACTACAAACAATCTGTCAACAACGATATATTAGCCTGGGAAACAGAGCACTGCACTGTGAGGTCCATGGTTTAGGTTAGGACAAGACAGCGATATATTAGTCTGGGAAACAGCACTGTGAGGTCCATGGTTTAGGTTAGGACAAGACAACGATATATTAGCCTGGGAAACAGAAAACTGCACTGTGAGGTCCATGGTTTAGGTTAGGACAAGACAGAGATATATTAGCCTGGGAAACAGAGCACTGCACTGTGAGGTCCATGGTTTAGGTTAGGACAAGACAATGATATATTAGCCTGGGAAACAGAGCACTGCACTGTGAGGTCCATGGTTTAGGTTAGGACAAGACAGCGATATATTAGCCTGGGAAACAGAGCACTGCACTGAGAGGTCCATGGTTTAGGTTAGGACAAGACAGCGATATATTAGCCTGGGAAACAGAGCACTGAGAGGTCCATGGTTTAGGTTAGGACAAGACAGAGATATATTAGCCTGGGAAACAGAGCACTGCACTGAGAGGTCCATGGTTTAGGTTAGGACAAGACAGCGATATATTAGCCTGGGAAACAGCACTGAGATGTCCATGGTTTAGGTTAGGACAAGACAACGATATATTAGCCTGGGAAACAGAGCACGACACTGTGATGTCCATGGTTTAGGTTAGGACAAGACAGCGATATATTAGCCTGGGAAACAGAGCACTGCACTGAGAGGTCCATGGTTTAGGTTAGGACAAGACAGAGATATATTAGCCTGGGAAACAGCACTGAGATGTCCATGGTTTAGGTTAGGACAAGACAGCGATATATTAGCCTGGGAAACAGCACTGAGATGTCCATGGTTTAGGTTAGGACAAGACAACGATATATTAGCCTGGGAAACAGAGCACTGCACTGTGATGTCCATGGTTTAGGTTAGGACAAGACAGCGATATATTAGCCTGGGAAACAGCACTGAGATGTCCATGGTTTAGGTTAGGACAAGACAACGATATATTAGCCTGGGAAACAGAGCACTGCACTGTGAGGTCCATGGTTTAGGTTAGGACAAGACAGCGATATATTAGCCTGGGAAACAGAGCACTGCACTGTGAGGTCCATGGTTTAGGTTAGGACAAGACAGCGATATATTAGTCTGGGAAACAGCACTGTGAGGTCCATGGTTTAGGTTAGGACAAGACAGAGATATATTAGCCTGGGAAACAGAGCACTGCACTGAGAGGTCCATGGTTTAGGTTAGGACAAGAAGGCGATATATTAGCCTGGGAAACAGCACTGAGAGGTCCATGGTTTAGGTTAGGACAAGACAGCGATATATTAGCCTGGGAAACAGAGCACTGCACTGAGAGGTCCATGGTTTAGGTTAGGACAAGACAGCGATATATTAGCCTGGGAAACAGCACTGAGATGTCCATGGTTTAGGTTAGGACAAGACAACGATATATTAGCCTGGGAAACAGAGCACTGCACTGTGAGGTCCATGGTTTAGGTTAGGACAAGACAGCGATATATTAGCCTGGGAAACAGAGCACTGCACTGTGAGGTCCATGGTTTAGGTTAGGACAAGACAACGATATATTAGCCTGGGAAACAGAGCACTGCACTGTGAGGTCCATGGTTTAGGTTAGGACAAGACAGCGATATATTAGCCTGGGAAACAGAGCACTGAGAGGTCCATGGTTTAGGTTAGGACAAGACAACGATATATTAGCCTGGGAAACAGAGCAGCACTGAGAGGTCCATGGTTTAGGTTAGGACAAGACAGCGATATATTAGCCTGGGAAACAGCACTGAGATGTCCATGGTTTAGGTTAGGACAAGACAGCGATATATTAGCCTGGGAAACAGCACTGAGAGGTCCATGGTTTAGGTTAGGACAAGACAACGATATATTAGCCTGGGAAACAGCACTGAGAGGTCCATGGTTTAGGTTAGGACAAGACAGAGATATATTAGCCTGGGAAACAGCACTGAGAGGTCCATGGTTTAGGTTAGGACAAGACAGCGATATATTAGCCTGGGAAACAGCACTGAGATGTCCATGGTTTAGGTTAGGACAAGACAACGATATATTAGCCTGGGAAACAGAGCACGACACTGAGAGGTCCATGGTTTAGGTTAGGACAAGACAGCGATATATTAGCCTGGGAAACAGAGCACTGCACTGAGAGGTCCATGGTTTAGGTTAGGACAAGACAGTGATATATTAGCCTGGGAAACAGAGCACTGCACTGAGAGGTCCATGGTTTAGGTTAGGACAAGACAGCGATATATTAGCCTGGGAAACAGAGCACTGCACTGAGAGGTCCATGGTTTAGGTTAGGACAAGACAGCGATATATTAGCCTGGGAAACAGAGCACTGAGATGTCCATGGTTTAGGTTAGGACAAGACAGTGATATATTAGCCTGGGAAACAGAGCACGACACTGAGAGGTCCATGGTTTAGGTTAGGACAAGACAACGATATATTAGCCTGGGAAACAGAGCACTGAGAGGTCCATGGTTTAGGTTAGGACAAGACAGTGATATATTAGCCTGGGAAACAGAGCACTGTGAGGTCCATGGTTTAGGTTAGGACAAGACAGTGATATATTAGCCTGGGAAACAGAGCACTGCACTGAGAGGTCCATGGTTTAGGTTAGGACAAGACAGCGATATATTAGCCTGGGAAACAGAGCACTGCACTGAGAGGTCCATGGTTTAGGTTAGGACAAGACAGTGATATATTAGCCTGGGAAACAGAGCACTGAGAGGTCCATGGTTTAGGTTAGGACAAGACAGTGATATATTAGCCTGGGAAACAGAGCACGGCACTGAGAGGTCCATGGTTTAGGTTAGGACAAGACAGTGATATATTAGCCTGGGAAACAGAGCACTGAGAGGTCCATGGTTTAGGTTAGGACAAGACAGTGATATATTAGCCTGGGAAACAGAGCACTGCACTGAGAGGTCCATGGTTTAGGTTAGGACAAGACAGCGATATATTAGCCTGGGAAACAGCACTGAGATGTCCATGGTTTAGGTTAGGACAAGACAGCGATATATTAGCCTGGGAAACAGAGCACTGCACTGTGAGGTCCATGGTTTAGGTTAGGACAAGACAGCGATATATTAGCCTGGGAAACAGAGCACTGCACTGTGAGGTCCATGGTTTAGGTTAGGACAAGACAACGATATATTAGCCTGGGAAACAGAGCACTGCACTGTGAGGTCCATGGTTTAGGTTAGGACAAGACAGCGATATATTAGCCTGGGAAACAGCACTGAGATGTCCATGGTTTAGGTTAGGACAAGACAGCGATATATTAGCCTGGGAAACAGAGCACTGCACTGAGAGGTCCATGGTTTAGGTTAGGACAAGACAGCGATATATTAGCCTGGGAAACAGCACTGAGATGTCCATGGTTTAGGTTAGGACAAGACAACGATATATTAGCCTGGGAAACAGAGCACGACACTGTGATGTCCATGGTTTAGGTTAGGACAAGACAGTGATATATTAGCCTGGGAAACAGAGCACTGCACTGAGAGGTCCATGGTTTAGGTTAGGACAAGACAGTGATATATTAGCCTGGGAAACAGAGCACTGCACTGAGATGTCCATGGTTTAGGTTAGGACAAGACAACGATATATTAGCCTGGGAAACAGAGCACGACACTGAGAGGTCCATGGTTTAGGTTAGGACAAGACAACGATATATTAGCCTGGGAAACAGAGCACTGCACTGAGAGGTCCATGGTTTAGGTTAGGACAAGACAGCGATATATTAGCCTGGGAAACAGAGCACTGCACTGAGAGGTCCATGGTTTAGGTTAGGACAAGACAGTGATATATTAGCCTGGGAAACAGAGCACTGCACTGAGAGGTCCATGGTTTAGGTTAGGACAAGACAGCGATATATTAGCCTGGGAAACAGAGCACTGAGATGTCCATGGTTTAGGTTAGGACAAGACAGTGATATATTAGCCTGGGAAACAGAGCACGACACTGAGAGGTCCATGGTTTAGGTTAGGACAAGACAGTGATATATTAGCCTGGGAAACAGAGCACTGAGAGGTCCATGGTTTAGGTTAGGACAAGACAGTGATATATTAGCCTGGGAAACAGAGCACTGTGAGGTCCATGGTTTAGGTTAGGACAAGACAGTGATATATTAGCCTGGGAAACAGCACTGTGAGGTCCATGGTTTAGGTTAGGACAAGACAGTGATATATTAGCCTGGGAAACAGAGCACTGAGAGGTCCATGGTTTAGGTTAGGACAAGACAGTGATATATTAGCCTGGGAAACAGAGCACTGAGAGGTCCATGGTTTAGGTTAGGACAAGACAGCGATATATTAGTCTGGGAAACAGAGCACTGCACTGAGAGGTCCATGGTTTAGGTTAGGACAAGACAGCGATATATTAGCCTGGGAAACAGAGCACTGCACTGAGAGGTCCATGGTTTAGGTTAGGACAAGACAGCGATATATTAGCCTGGGAAACAGAGCACTGCACTGAGAGGTCCATGGTTTAGGTTAGGACAAGACAGCGATATATTAGCCTGGGAAACAGAGCACTGCACTGAGAGGTCCATGGTTTAGGTTAGGACAAGACAGTGATATATTAGCCTGGGAAACAGCACTGAGAGGTCCATGGTTTAGGTTAGGACAAGACAGCGATATATTAGCCTGGGAAACAGAGCACGACACTGAGAGGTCCATGGTTTAGGTTAGGACAAGACAGTGATATATTAGCCTGGGAAACAGAGCACGACACTGAGATGTCCATGGTTTAGGTTAGGACAAGACAGTGATATATTAGCCTGGGAAACAGAGCACTGAGATGTCCATGGTTTAGGTTAGGACAAGACAACGATATATTAGTCTGGGAAACGGCACTGAGAGGTCCATGGTTTAGGTTAGGACAAGACAGCGATATATTAGCCTGGGAAACAGAGCACGACACTGAGATGTCCATGGTTTAGGTTAGGACAAGACAGTGATATATTAGCCTGGGAAACAGAGCACTGAGATGTCCATGGTTTAGGTTAGGACAAGACAACGATATATTAGTCTGGGAAACGGCACTGAGAGGTCCATGGTTTAGGTTAGGACAAGACAGCGATATATTAGCCTGGGAAACAGCACTGAGAGGTCCATGGTTTAGGTTAGGACAAGACAGCGATATATTAGCCTGGGAAAAGGCACTGAGAGGTCCATGGTTTAGGTTAGGACAAGACAGCGATATATTAGCCTGGGAAAAGGCACTGAGAGGTCCATGGTTTAGGTTAGGACAAGACAGTGATATATTAGCCTGGGAAACAGAGCACTGCACTGAGAGGTCCATGGTTTAGGTTAGGACAAGACAGTGATATATTAGCCTGGGAAAAGGCACTGAGAGGTCCATGGTTTAGGTTAGGACAAGACAGTGATATATTAGCCTGGGAAACAGCACTGAGAGGTCCATGGTTTAGGTTAGGACAAGACAGCGATATATTAGCCTGGGAAACAGCACTGAGAGGTCCATGGTTTAGGTTAGGACAAGACAGCGATATATTAGCCTGGGAAACAGCACTGAGAGGTCCATGGTTTAGGTTAGGACAAGACAGCGATATATTAGCCTGGGAAACAGCACTGAGAGGTCCATGGTTTAGGTTAGGACAAGACGAGGGCTGGAGTATGTCAATTCGGGAAATATAAGTTAACAGGAAATGGAATTTCAAATTATTTCCTCAATTGTATTCAAATGAAATGGGACCAGGGTTGAGAAACAGAGTGGATGAAGCCCCTGTGTCTCAGAGTAACATTGTGTTCTGCGGGGCAGTAATATAGTGGAATCAGAACGTGGAAACCACTAGGTAATAACCACAGATCTCTGCTCAACATAGAACCACAAGGTTATCGGTCTCTCTGGGAGAGGCGAACAGAACAATGTGGACTACAAAATACAAAGTGGGCAGTGTGTCTTTGCCAAGCAACGTATAGAAAGGATGGTTGAAATGAAAACAGATTATTATTCGCATTAAAATATAAACACAGAAGGCTAGAGGCCTCTTTCACAAATCACACTATAACTGATTCCAGAGGTCGACCCAAAACAACGCCGTCGAAAGAGAGGGTGCCGGAAGCGGTCTTCTAGTGAGGCTTTGGCAGGACAAGCACACCACCCACCGCTTCCCAGTATATTACTCGCTAATGTCCAGTCGCTAGTTTTTTTTAAAAGTCAACGAAATCAGGACAAGAGTTGCTTTCCAAAGACATATCCTGGATTGTAACATACTCTGTTTCACGGAGACATAGTTATTCCCTCCGGAAGGCAATCGAACACGCAAAATGTCAGTATGTAGAAAGTACAGCCAACTGGGTTTTCAGGTGCATCTCCATGCCGGGCAGGGAACAAACATCTCTCCGGTAAGAAGAAGGGGGTGTGTGTTTCATGATTAACGACTCATGGGGTAATTGTAACAACATACAAGAACTCAAGTCCTTTTTGTTCACCTGAACTATAATTCCTCACAATAAAATGGCGACCGTATCATCTCCCAAGAGAACTCTCCTCAGACCGCGTTATAGTTACAGCCGTGTATATTCACTGGACTCTATGCAAACAGGAAACCATATATCCTGAGGCTGTATTTATTGTAGGGGGGATTTTAACAAAGCTAATTTGAGAACAAGGCACCGTGCCGGGAGGGAATTCTAAATCAGCATATCGATCGCAGTACATGAGCGGGGGAGTAACACGCTACGACCACTGCTACTCTAACGTCCGCGAGCGTACAACGCCCTTCTCCCGACCCTCCTTTTGGCAAATCTGACCATGACTCCATCTCGTTGCTCTCCTCCTAAAGGCAGACACTAAAACAGGATGCGCCCGTGCTTAGGTCTATCCAACGATGGTCTGACCAAATCGGGGATTGTTTTGATCACGTGGACTGGGATATGTTTCGGGGGGAGCCTCAGACAATAACATCGACGTACACACTGAGTCAGTGAGTGAGTTTATAAGGAAGTGTATAGGAGATGTTGTACCCACTGTGACTTAAAACCTTCCCCAACCAGAAACTGTGGATTGATGGCAGCATTCACGCAAAACTGGAAAGCACGTACCACCGCATTTAATTATGGCAAGGGACTGTAAACATGGCCGGGGAGGGGAGGGACCTCTACAAACAGCGTAGTTATTCCCTCCGGAAGGCAATCGAACACGCAAAATGTCAGTATGTAGAAAGTAGAGTCACGATTACAGGCCACATCTCCGTGCCGGGCAGGGACCTCTACTACAGACCGCGTCACCGTGCCGGGGAGGGACCTCTCTACTACAGACCGCGTCACCGTGCCGGGGCGGGACCTCTCTACTACAGACCGCGTCACCGTGCCGGGGCGGGACCTCTCTACTACAGACCGCGTCACCGTGCCGGGGCGGGACCTCTCTACTACAGACCGCGTCACCGTGCCGGGGCGGGACCTCTCTACTACAGACCGCGTCACCGTGCCGGGGCGGGACCTCTCTACTACAGACCGCGTCACCGTGCCGGGGCGGGACCTCTACTACAGACCGCGTCACCGTGCCGGGGCGGGACCTCTACTACAGACCAGGACCTCGTGCTGAGAGAGTGGACTTAAGTGGACTATGCAATATGAGAAGGGTAGTAATATTTGGGTGAATGTATTGGCTTCAATTCAAATAATTTCATTCTCTTTCCTTCATTTGTTCTTTTGACAGGATGCCATCTCTACCCCCTTTAAAAGCAACCAGCTTGCCTTTCAAAACAACAAACAAATGTTTCATTCTAATTTAGCTCCAGTGCCACCAGCCTAAGTCAGCCAGTCAGCCAGCTAGTCAGCCAGCCAGTCAGTCAGCCAGTCAGTCATTCAGCCACTCAGTCACAGGACAACCTTTCAGCTGCCAAACTAACACATGGTGGATGTTTTCATCCACAGCCCAAGGGAAGCAGGCAGGGCAGGCCGACTCTGAACCACACTGACAGGCAGGGAAGCAGGCAGGGCGACTCTGAACCACACCGACAGGCAGGGAAGCAGGCAGGGCAGGCCGACTCTGAACCACACCGACAGGCAGGGAAGCAGGCAGGGCAGGCCGACTCTGAGCAACACTGACCAGGTACTTCCTGTATATATAGCCAGGTTGCTACCTGGTACTTCCTGTATATAGCCAGGTTGCTACCTGGTACTTCCTGTATATAGCCAGGTTATTACCTGGTACTTCCTGTATATAGCCACGTTATTACCTGGTACTTCCTGTATATAGCCACGTTATTACCTGGTACTTCCTGTATATAGCCAGGTTATTACCTGGTACTTCCTGTATATAGCCAGGTTATTACCTGGTACTTCCTGTATATAGCCAGGTTATTACCTGGTACTTCCTGTATATAGCCAGGTTATTACCTGGTACTTCCTGTATATAGCCAGGTTATTACCTGGTACTTCCTGTATGTAGCCAGGTTATTACCTGGTACTTCCTGTATGTAGCCAGGTTATTACCTGGTACTTCCTGTATGTAGCCAGGTTATTACCTGGTACTTCCTGTATGTAGCCAGGTTATTACCTGGTACTACCTGTATGTAGCCAGGTTATTACCTGGTACTTCCTGTATGTAGCCAGGTTATTTTTACTCTTTATTTTTATTCGTTACTCACGGTGTCACTATTTCCATTTTCTCTTGATGGAAATGGACCCTGTTGTTTACACCTGTTGTTTACACCTGTTGTTTACACCTGTTGTTTACAGGTGAAGCATGTGAAAAATACAATGGGAGTTGATTAGAAATAGCAGCCCTGTAACCAGGCCGGCAGTGCTGAGCCAGGACACATTTAGAGAGGTTTAACGACAGACAGATAAACCAGCAGCAGCTTGGCCCCTAGCAGGCCTATATAAGGAACCTGTTTAATGTCAACACATCCCGGTTAGGAGATGGAGGATTTTACACACTGGGCCCTCTGACGCCCCGCCCCCCCTAACGCCCCGCCCTCTGACGCCCCGCCCCCTGGCCCCTAGCAGGCCTATATAAGGAACCTGTTTAATCTCAACACATCCCGGTTAGGAGATGGAGGATTTTACACACTGGGCCTCTGATGTCCTGCCCTGCCCCCTGACGCCCCGCCCTGCCCTCTGACGCCCCGCCCCCTGGCCCCTAGCAGGCCTATATAAGGAACCTGTTTAATGTCAACACATCCCGGTTAGGAGATGGAGGATTTTACACACTGGGCCCCTGACGCCCCGCCCTGCCCCCTGACGCCCCCCCTGCCCCCTGACGCCCCGCCCTCTGACGCCCCGCCCCCTGGCCCCTAGCAGGCCTATATAAGGAACCTGTTTAATCTCAACACATCCCGGTTAGGAGATGGAGGATTTTACACACTGGGCCTCTGATGTCCTGTCCTGTCCTGTCCTGTCCTGTCCTGCCCTCTGACGCCCCGCCCTGCCCTCTGACGCCCCGCCCCCTGCCCTCTGACGCCCCGCCCCCTGGACCCGAGCAGGCCTATATAAGGAACCTGTTTAATCTCAACACATCCCGGTTAGGAGATGGAGGATTTTACACACTGGGCCTCTGATGTCCTGCCCTGCCCTCTGACGCCCCGCCCCCGCCCTCTGACGCCCCCGCCCTCTGACGCCCCCGCCCTCTGACGCCCCCGCCCTCTGACGCCCCCGCCCTCTGTAACCTTTAATTGCCTACAGTCTGTAAGCTGTTAGTGTCTTAATGTCCCTTCCACAGGTGCATGTTCATTAATTATTTATGGTTCATTGAACAAGCCTGGGAAACAGCGTTTAAACCCTTTACAACAAGCCTGGGAAACAGTGTTTAAACCCTTTACAACAAGCCTGGGAAACAGTGTTTAAACCCTTTACAACAAGCCTGGGAAACAGTGTTTAAACCCTTTACAACAAGCCTGGGAAACAGTGTTTAAACCCTTTACAACAAGCCTGGGAAACAGTGTTTAAACCCTTTACAACAAGCCTGGGAAACAGTGTTTAAACCCTTTACAACAAGCCTGGGAAACAGTGTTTAAACCCTTTACAACAAGCCTACAACAAGGGAAACAGTGTTTAAACCCTTTACAACAAGCCTGGGAAACAGTGTTTAAACCCTTTACAACAAGCCTGGGAAACAGTGTTTAAACCCTTTACAACAAGCCTGGGAAACAGTGTTTAAACCCTTTACAACAAGCCTGGGAAACAGTGTTTAAACCCTTTACAACAAGCCTGGGAAACAGTGTTTAAACCCTTTACAACAAGCCTGGGAAACAGTGTTTAAACCCTTTACAACAAGCCTGGGAAACAGTGTTTAAACCCTTTACAACAAGCCTGGGAAACAGTGTTTAAACCCTTTACAACAAGCCTGGGAAACAGTGTTTAAACCCTTTACAACAAGCCTGGGAAACAGTGTTTAAACCCTTTACAACAAGCCTGGGAAACAGTGTTTAAACCCTTTACAACAAGCCTGGGAAACAGTGTTTAAACCCTTTACAACAAGCCTGGGAAACAGTGTTTAAACCCTTTACAACAAGCCTGGGAAACAGTGTTTAAACCCTTTACAACAAGCCTGGGAAACAGTGTTTAAACCCTTTTACAACAAGCCTGGGAAACAGTGTTTAAACCCTTTACAACAAGCCTGGGAAACAGTGTTTAAACCCTTTACAACAAGCCTGGGAAACAGTGTTTAAACCCAGTGTTTAAACAACAAGCCTGGGAAACAGTGTTTAAACCCTTTACAACAAGCCTGGGAAACAGTGTTTAAACCCTTTACAACAAGCCTGGGAAACAGTGTTTAAACCCTTTACAACAAGCCTGGGAAACAGTGTTTAAACCCTTTACAACAAGCCTGGGAAACAGTGTTTAAACCCTTTACAACAAGCCTGGGAAACAGTGTTTAAACCCTTTACAACAAGCCTGGGAAACAGTGTTTAAACCCTTTACAACAAGCCTGGGAAACAGTGTTTAAACCCTTTACAACAAGCCTGGGAAACAGTGTTTAAACCCTTTACAACAAGCCTGGGAAACAGTGTTTAAACCCTTTACAACAAGCCTGGGAAACAGTGTTTAAACCCTTTACAACAAGCCTGGGAAACAGTGTTTAAACCCTTTACAACAAGCCTGGGAAACAGTGTTTAAACCCTTTACAACAAGCCTGGGAAACAGTGTGTAAACCCTTTACAATGAAGATCTGTGAAGTTTAGATTTTTACGACAGACAGGTTCCTGAAAAAGGGACGTTTCTTATTTTTTTTTCCGAATTTACTTTTGAAGCTAATCTCCTTTCCTTCTGTCACCACACTACCGAGGCAGCGGGACAGACCACACTACCGAGGCAGCGGGACAGACCACACTACCGAGGCAGCGGGACAGACCACACTACCGAGGCAGCGGGACAGACCACACTACCGAGGCAGCGGGACAGACCACACTACCGAGGCAGCGGGACAGACCACACTCCCGAGGCAGCGGGACAGACCACACTCCCGAGGCAGCGGGACAGACCACACTACCGAGGCAGCGGGACAGACCACACTACCGAGGCAGCGGGACAGACCACACTACCGAGGCAGCGGGACAGACCACACTCCCGAGGCAGCGGGACAGACCACACTCCCGAGGCAGCGGGACAGACCACACTCCCGAGGCAGCGGGACAGACCACACTCCCGAGGCAGCGGGACAGACCACACTCCCGAGGCAGCGGGACAGACCACACTCCCGAGGCAGCGGGACAGACCACACTACCGAGGCAGCGGGACAGACCACACTCCCGAGGCAGCGGGACAGACCACACTCCCGAGGCAGCGGGACAGACCACACTCCCGAGGCAGCGGGACAGACCACACTCCCGAGGCAGCGGGACAGACCACACTCCCGAGGCAGCGGGACAGACCACACTCCCGAGGCAGCGGGACAGACCACACTACCGAGGCAGCGGGACAGACCACACTACCGAGGCAGCGGGACAGACCACACTACCGAGGCAGCGGGACAGACCACACTACCGAGGCAGCGGGACAGACCACACTACCGAGGCAGCGGGACAGACCACACTACCGAGGCAGCGGGACAGACCACACTACAGAGGCAGCGGGACAGACCACACTACCGAGGCAGCGGGACAGACCACACTACCGAGGCAGCGGGACAGACCACACTACCGAGGCAGCGGGACAGACCACACTACCGAGGCAGCGGGACAGACCACACTACCGAGGCAGCGGGACAGACCACACTACCGAGGCAGCGGGACAGACCACACTACCGAGGCAGCGGGACAGACCACACTACCGAGGCAGCGGGACAGACCACACTACCGAGGCAGTGGGACAGACCACACTACCGAGGCAGTGGGACAGACCACACTACCGAGGCAGTGGGACAGACCACACTACCGAGGCAGTGGGACAGACCACACTACCGAGGCAGTGGGACAGACCACACTACCGAGGCAGTGGGACAGACCACACTACCGAGGCTGTGGGACAGACCACACTACCGAGGCTGTGGGACAGACCACACTACCGAGGCTGTGGGACAGACCACACTACCGAGGCAGTGGGACAGACCACACTACCGAGGCTGTGGGACAGACCACACTACCGAGGCTGTGGGACAGACCACACTACCGAGGCTGTGGGACAGACCACACTACCGAGGCTGTGGGACAGACCACACTACCGAGGCAGTGGGATAGACCACACTACCGAGGCAGTGGGACAGACCACACTACCGAGGCAGTGGGATAGACCACACTACCGAGGCAGTGGGATAGACCACACTACCATCATGTAGTGGAACAGGCTAAAACCCTCAGCCTTCTGGTCCCAAGCCCAGCGAGCCATCAACTGTGCCACAGAAGAAAAATACACATTTACAAGAGAGAGAGAGAGTGGATTTCCTTCTGTAGCTCAGTTGGTAGAGCATGGCGCTTGTAACGCCAGGGTAGTGGGTTCGATTCCCGGGACCACCCATACGTAGAATGTATTCACACATGACTGTAAGTCGCTTTGGATAAAAGCGTCTGCTAAATGGCATATATTATTATTATTATTATTATTATAAACCTGGGTTGTTACACAACTCCCTCCTTCCACAAGGACAGTTTTACAGCGCCTCTTAAGGGCTCTCCACAGTGATTTCACAATCTGCGCAAATCGTCACTACGGAGCGCCATTCGCTTCGCGTTCCAAAAATTCTGTCACACAAAAGTACATAGGCAGGTGGGTGGGCGGCGCCCGTACCGATAGCTTCATAACGACAAAACTGTGGTTATACACTATACATACAAAAGTATGTGGACACCCCTTCAAATTAGTAGAGTCGGCTATTTGGCCTTACTGAAGAGCTCAGTGACTTTCAACGTGGCACCGACACAGGGCGCCGCCTCTTCCCAATAAGACACAGGGCGCCGCCTCTTCCCAATAAGACACAGGGCGCCGCCTCTTCCCAATAAGACACAGGGCGCCGCCTCTTCCCAATAAGACACAGGGCGCCGCCTCTTCCCAATAAGACACAGGGCGCCGCCTCTTCCCAATAAGACACAGGGCGCCGCCTCTTCCCAATAAGACACAGGGCGCCGCCTCTTCCCAATAAGACACAGGGCGCCGCCTCTTCCCAATAAGACACAGGGCGCCGCCTCTTCCCAATAAGACACAGGGCGCCGCCTCTTCCCAATAAGACACAGGGCGCCGCCTCTTCCCAATAAGACACAGGGCGCCGCCTCTTCCCAATAAGACACAGGGCGCCGCCTCTTCCCAATAAGACACAGGGCGCCGCCTCTTCCCAATAAGACACAGGGCGCCGCCTCTTCCCAATAAGACACAGGGCGCCGCCTCTTCCCAATAAGACACAGGGCGCCGCCTCTTCCCAATAAGACACAGGGCGCCGCCTCTTCCCAATAAGACACAGGGCGCCGCCTCTTCCCCAATAAGACACAGGGCGCCGCCTCTTCCCAATAAGACACAGGGCGCCGCCTCTTCCCAATAAGACACAGGGCGCCGCCTCTTCCCAATAAGACACAGGGCGCCGCCTCTTCCCAATAAGACACAGGGCGCCGCTCTTCCCAATAAGACACAGGGCGCCGCCTCTTCCCAATAAGACACAGGGCGCCGCCTCTTCCCAATAAGACACAGGGCGCCGCCTTCCCAATAAGACACAGGGCGCCGCCTTCCCAATAAGACACAGGGCGCCGCCTCTTCCCAATAAGACACAGGGCGGCCTCTTCCCAATAAGACACAGGGCGCCGTCTTCCCAATAAGACACAGGGCGCCGCCTCTTCCCAATAAGACACAGGGCGCCGCCTCTTCCCAATAAGACACAGGGCGCCGCCTCTTCCCAATACAGGCGCCGCCTCTTCCCAATAAGACACAGGGCGCCGCCTCTTCCCAATAAGACACAGGGCGCCGCCTCTTCCCAATAAGACACAGGGCGCCGCCTCTTCCCAATAAGACACAGGGCGCCGCCTCTTCCCAATAAGACACAGGGCGCCGCCTCTTCCCAATAAGACACAGGGCGCCGCCTCTTCCCAATAAGACACAGGGCGCCGCCTCTTCCCAATAAGACACAGGGCGCCGCCTCTTCCCAATAAGACACAGGGCGCCGCCTCTTCCCAATAAGACACAGGGCGCCGCCTCTTCCCAATAAGACACAGGGCGCCGCCTCTTCCCAATAAGACACAGGGCGCCGCCTCTTCCCAATAAGACACAGGGCGCCGCCTCTTCCCAATAAGACACAGGGCGCCGCCTCTTCCCAATAAGACACAGGGCGCCGCCTTCCCAATAAGACACAGGGCGCCGCCTCTTCCCAATAAGACACAGGGCGCCCCCTTCCCAATAAGACACAGGGCGCCGCCTCTTCCCAATAAGACACAGGGCGCCGCCTCTTCCCAATAAGACACAGGGCGCCGCCTTCCCAATAAGACACAGGGCGCCGCCTCTTCCCAATAAGACACAGGGCGCCGCCTTCCCAATAAGACACAGGGCGCCGCCTCTCCCAATAAGACACAGGGCGCCGCCTCTTCCCAATAAGACACAGGGCGCCGCCTTCCCAATAAGACACAGGGCGCCGCCTCTTCCCAATAAGACACAGGGCGCCGCCTCTTCCCAATAAGACACAGGGCGCCGCCTCTTCCCAATAAGACACAGGGCGCCGCCTCTTCCCAATAAGACACAGGGCGCCGCCTCTTCCCAATAAGACACAGGGCGCCGCCTCTTCCCAATAAGACACAGGGCGCCGCCTCTTCCCAATAAGACACAGGGCGCCGCCTCTTCCCAATAAGACACAGGGCGCCGCCTCTTCCCAATAAGACACAGGCCGCCGCCTCTTCCCAATAAGACACAGGGCGCCGCCTCTTCCCAATAAGACACAGGGCGCCGCCTCTTCCCAATAAGACACAGGGCGCCGCCTCTTCCCAATAAGACACAGGGCGCCGCCTCTTCCCAATAAGACACAGGCGCCGCCTCTTCCCAACAAGACACAGGGCGCCGCCTCTTCCCAATAAGACACAGGGCGCCGCCTCTTCCCAATAAGACACAGGGCGCCGCCTCTTCCCAATAAGACACAGGGCGCCGCCTCTTCCCAATAAGACACAGGGCGCCGCCTCTTCCCAATAAGACACAGGGCGCCGCCTCTTCCCAATAAGACACAGGGCGCCGCCTCTTCCCAATAAGACACAGGGCGCCGCCTTCTTCCCAATAAGACACAGGGCGCCGCCTCTTCCCAAGGGCGCCGCCTCTTAAGACACAGGGCGCCGCCTCTTCCCAATAAGACACAGGGCGCCGCCTCTTCCCAATAAGACACAGGGCGCCGCTCTTCCCAATAAGACACAGGGCGCCGCCTCTTCCCAATAAGACACAGGGCGCCGCCTCTTCCCAATAAGACACAGGGCGCCGCCTCTTCCCAATAAGACACAGGGCGCCGCCTCTTCCCAATAAGACACAGGGCGCCGCCTCTTCCCAATAAGACACAGGGCCGCCTCTTCCCAATAAGACACAGGGCGCCTCTTCCCAATAAGACACAGGGCGCCGCCTCTTCCCAATAAGACACAGGGCGCCGCCTCTTCCCAATAAGACACAGGGCGCCGCCTCTTCCCCAATCCCAATAAGACACAGGGCGCCGCCTCTTCCCAATAAGACACAGGGCGCCGCCTCTTCCCAATAAGACACAGGGCGCCGCCTCTTCCCAATAAGACACAGGGCGCCGCCTCTTCCCAATAAGACACAGGGCGCCGCTCTTCCCAATAAGACACAGGGCGCCGCCTCTTCCCAATAAGACACAGGGCGCCGCCTCTTCCCAATAAGACACAGGGCGCCGCCTCTTCCCAATAAGACACAGGGCGCCGCCTCTTCCCAATAAGACACAGGGTGCCACCTTCCCATTAAGACACAGGGCGCCGCCTCTTCCCAATAAGACACAGGGCGCCGCCTCTTCCCATTAAGACACAGGGCGCCGCCTCTTCCCATAAGACACAGGGCGCCGCCTCTTCCCATTAAGACACAGGGCGCCGCCTCTTCCCATTAAGACACAGGGCGCCGCCTCTTCCCAATAAGACACAGGGCGCCGCCTCTTCCCAATAAGACACAGGGCGCCGCCTCTTCCCAATAAGACACAGGGCGCCGCCTTCCCAATAAGACACAGGGCGCCGCCTTCCCAATAAGACACAGGGCGCCGCCTTCCCAATAAGACACAGGGCGCCGCCTTCCCAATAAGACACAGGGCGCCGCCTCCCCAATAAGACACAGGGTGCCACCTTCCCAATAAGACACAGGGCGCCGCCTTCCCATTAAGACACAGGGCGCCGCCTCTTCCCAATAAGACACAGGGTGCCGCCTCTTCCCAATAAGACACAGGGCGCCGCCTTCCCAATAAGACACAGGGCGCCGCCTTCCCAATAAGACACAGGGTGCCGCCTCTTCCCAATAAGACACAGGGCGCCGCCTCTTCCCAATAAGACACAGGGTGCCACCTTCCCATTAAGACAGTTCGTCACATTTCGGCACCGGTCAACTGTGAGTGCTGTTATTCTGAACGTGGAAAAAGTCTACGAGCAACAACGACTCAACCGCAAAAGTGGTAGGCCACACAAGCTTTCCTGTTTCAGCATGACAATGCCCCCCAGTGCTCAAAGCGAGGTCCATACAGAAATGGTTTGTCGAGAACAGTGTGGAAGAACTTGACTGACCTGCACAGAGCCCTGACCTCAACCCCATCCAACACCTATGGGATGAATTATAACGCAGACTGCCGTGCCAGGCCTAATCGCCCAACATCAGTGCCCAACCTCACTAATGCTCTCAGTGGCTTAATGGAAACAGGTCCCTGCAGCACACAGCAATGTTCCAACATCTAATTTTGGACTATGATGTTCGACGAGCAGGTGTCCACATACTTTTGTCTATGTAGTTTAGTTAGCCTCTATGAATGGGTTTTGATCCCACCCACATGAGGGCTAAAGCGAGCATAGCGGAATACTAGTACTAGTTAAAACATGCCGTTACAGGGACGCGCTCACCGGCCAAAAAAAAAAACACACGGTAGTTAGTTGATGTTCACGTCCGACACCGAAGTAATGAAACAGGCAGGTTTGTGAGGCTCGAACCCTCAACCTTCTGGTCCTGAGCCCAGCGCGTCATCAACAGTAACACAAAAAAAAAAAACATACCGGCACTTAAAGTCGATACAATTACAACAATTATTACCTGGGCGCTGGACACTTTCTCACAAATAAAAATTCCAGACAGCACAGAAAAATATTTAGGAGCATATGCCCCCTCAAAATGGTAGCACAGTAGAGTCATGTCAATAGCTTGTTGGATAACAATTTAAATCCACCGTCTAACCAAACAAACGTGGATATAACTAACCCCAATTAAGATACAAATAGGGTATTGATTGTGTTACATATCTATAAAGTGGAAACAGTGTCGCTACAAGAGGCAGACAAGAGCAGAATCTGCCAGATGGATGTTTAGCGAGCAAACAACTGCATGGACTGTTCAGAAAGACAGGAAAAAAATCACCTTCAAGTGTTGTTAACGTACCGTTTAACAACTGTAATGCCGTCTGTCCCGGTCAAATGTCAACAAAACATTCTTTCTCTTCAACATGCCCACCCCCTCGAGAAATCCTTCTTTAATCTACTTTTCCGTCGCGTCCCACCTTCTTCCGTTCTGAGCTGATCAAAAGACGGGTCGAGTTCTCGTCCAAAACAGAAAGTTCACACCTTCTCGCGAGATCTCGACCAAGTCAACGTAAGTCTGAAGTTCGGCTCGAAATTATGTTAACTTTCATATGAAAAATAAGTAATACCCTTACATCAATCATGAAAAGTCCCATAGAGAGAAAACTTTGTAAATAGTCATGGTCATTTTTAAATACATACAGTGAAACTTTAATTTACACAGAACGATCATCAAGAACTACTGTAAAATTACTGTTACAGTCGACTAAAGAGTCCTTTCATTGCACCGACCATCATTTACATTTACATTTACATTTAAGTCATTTAGCAGACGCTCTTATCCAGAGCGACTTACGATTTACATTATCCACATAACTGTCAAGAGTTCAGAGATGCTTTCGGGAAAACTTTCAGGCTTCAAGGAATTTGGTTGTCCATGTTACAGACATAAATCTGACAGGCCTGTCTATCAGAAGGAATATCCAGGAGTTAAAACTGGAGAGTAGAGAGAGGACCCCCCTGGTGTTAACTTGCAGCACAGTCCGTCTTTATAATAACTGACCTGGAATAAACAGAGTTTACTGTTGATGAGTTTTCTAGTTGAAAGTAAAAGTTTAGTATTTTATTAGGATCTCCATTCGCTAAAATATCAATATACGCTTTTTTATACATTTATGGCTTCATGTGTTCCATGTATCAGGTAACTCATTATAACAGCACCATATATATATATATGCCATTTAGCAGACGCTTTTATCCAAAGCGACTTACAGTCATGTGTGCATACATTCTACGTATGGGTGGTCCCGGGAATCGAACCCACTACCCTGGCGTTGCAAGAGCCATGCTCTACCAACTGAGCTACAGAAGGACCACACTGCACCACTGCAGACAGTCCTTTTCCCCCATATACTGCGACCCTTTGCTCCCCTGTTACCATTGCTTTGTCTAAACAGGTCCTGATATCCTGAACTCGCAGCACCAGTTGTTCTGTAAAACACCAGAAAGAATATCAATCTCACGTTTGATCCATTAAAAACTTGAATACTCACAAAGCAGAGCCGTATGTTTAAGCAATTAAGGCCCAAGGAGGTGTGGTAAAGCGGAGTGCTTAGGCACGACGCAACGCTGAGTGCCTGGATACAGGCCTTCAGCCGTGGTATATTGGCCATATCTCACAAACCCCCGAGGTGGGCGCCGATGACGTGGATGTCGATTATGGCAGCCCCCCCCCCCGCACCTCTCTGATTCAGAGGGGTTGGGTTAAATGTGGAAGACACATTTCAGTTGAATGCATTCAGTTGAACAATTGACTAGGTATCCCTCTTTCCCTTATTGCCATTGTAAACTGGTTACCAACGTAATTAGAGCAGTAAATATAAATGTTTTGTCATACCCGTGTTATACGGTCTGATATACCATTGCTGTCAGCCAATCAATATTCAGGGCTCGAACCACCCAGTTTATAATTAAGGGCTGTGTCCAGGCAATCTGCGATGTGTCGTGCCTAAGAACAGCCCTAAGCCGTGGTATATTGGCAATATACCACACCCCCTCGTGCCTTATTGCTTAATTATAAACCGTCTAGTTTGGGTCCTGGATGCTGATTGGCTGAAACCCATAGTATATCAGACAATATAGCACGGGTATGACTCAAAACCACCTGTTTACTGTTCTATTTATGTTGGGAACCAGTTTATAATAGCAATAAGGCATCTCAGGGGTTTGTGGTACATGGCCAATATACCACGGCTAAAGGCCTGTATCCAGGCACTCGCCGTTGCGTCGTGCCTAAGAACAGCCCTCACCCGTGGTATATTGTCAATATGGAAAACAGAAAGGAAAACACACTGCTGCTCGCGCTTCCAGGTGATATTTATTTATAACAACGTTTTGACCTTTTGGTCTTAATCAGGCATCCATATCCCATTGGCCTCGTGGCTTAAATATACGGGTGTACAAAACATTAGGAACACCTGCTCTTTCCATGACATACCCTTAGGTCTTCATCAGGCTTCCATATCCCATTGGCCTCGTGGCTTAAATATACGGGTGTACAAAACATTAGGAACACCTGCTCTTTCCATGACACAGACTGACCAGGTGAATCCAGGTGAAAGCTATGATCCCTTATTGATGTCACTTGTTAAATCAAATTGAAACTAATTAATTTATAAAGCCCTTCTTACATCAGCTGATATCTCAAAGTGCTGTACAGAAACCCAGCCTAAAACCCCAAACAGCAAGCAATGCAGGTGTAGAAGCACAGTGGTTAGGGAAAACTCCCTAGAAAGGCCAAAACCTAGGAAGAAACCTAGAGAGGAACCAGGCTATGGGGGGTGGCCAGTCCTCTTCTGGCTGTGCCGGGTGGAGATTATAACAGAACATGGCCAAGATGTTTAAATGTTCATAGATGACCAGCAGGGTCAAATAATAATAATCACAGTGGTTGTCGAGGGTGCAACAGGTCAGCACGGCCAGGTACCTGTAACCCCGCGCATCGACTCGGTACCTGTAGCCCCGCGCATCGACTCGGTACCTGTACCCCCGCGCATCGACTCGGTACCTATACCCCCGCGCATCGACTCGTTACCTATACCCCCGCGCATCGACTCGTTACCTGTACCCCCGCGCATCGACTCGGTACCTGTACCCCCGCGCATCGACTCGGTACCTGTACCCCCGCGCATCGACTCGTTACCTGTACCCCCGCGCATCGACTCGGTACCTGTACCCCCGCGCATCGACTCGGTACCTGTACCCCCGCGCATCGACTCGGTACCTGTAGCCCCGCGCATCGACTCGGTACCTGTACCCCCGCGCATCGACTCGGTACCTGTACCCCCGCGCATCGACTCGGTACCTGTACCCCCGCGCATCGACTCGGTACCTGTACCCCCGCGCAGCGACTCGGTACCTGTACCCCCGCGCAGCGACTCGGTACCTGTACCCCCGCGCATCGACTCGGTACCTGTACCCCCGCGCATCGACTCGGTACCTATACCCCCGCGCATCGACTCGTTACCTATACCCCCGCGCATCGACTCGGTACCTGTACCCCCGCGCATCGACTCGGTACCTGTACCCCCGCGCATCGACTCGGTACCTGTACCCCGCGCATCGACTCGTTACCTGTACCCCCGCGCATCGACTCGGTACCTGTACCCCCGCGCATCGACTCGGTACCTGTACCCCCGCGCATCGACTCGGTACCTGTACCCCCGCGCATCGACTCGGTACCTGTACCCCGCGCAGCGACTCGGTACCTGTACCCCCGCGCAGCGACTCGGTACCTGTACCCCCGCGCATCGACTCGGTACCTGTACCCCGCGCATCGACTCGGTACCTGTACCCCCGCGCATCGACTCGGTACCTGTACCCCCGCGCATCGACTCGGTACCTGTACCCCCGCGCATCGACTCGGTACCTATACCCCCGCGCATCGACTCGGTACCTGTACCCCGGCGCATCGACTCGGTACCTGTACCCCGCGCATCGACTCGTTACCTGTACCCCCGCGCATCGACTCGGTACCTGTACCCCCGCGCATCGACTCGTTACCTGTACCCCCGCGCATCGACTCGGTACCTGTACCCCCGCACATCGAATTCCAAGAGTGTGCAAAGCTGTCATCAAGGCAAAGGTTTGGCTACTTTGAAGAATCTCAAATATAAAATATTTATTTACAACTTTTTTGTTGTTGGTCACTACATGATTCTATATGTGTTCCTTCATAGTTTTGACGTCATCCATATTATTCTACAATGTAGAAAATAGTAAAAACGAAGAAAAACCCTTGAATGAGCAGGTGTGTCCAAACTTTTGACAGGTACTGTATGTAACCCCACAATTTCAACATTAGTGACAAGGAAGTCATTTTTCTGAAGTATTTGCACAATATTTCCTTTGTTGCATTTGTGTGTGGTGGAGGATTGTTATCACGTTTCATCATTGTCTCAACATATTGGTTTTAAGTCTGATGGACCTAGACATTGTGACTGACCTATGAAAGTACGGTGGAATATCACTAGTAAGTTTGTTTTATTCTCAAGTAGCTGCCTGTACTCCAGCACATCAAGTCTGTGAATATAAAACAAACAGTTTCTTCACCCAAAAAGGTGTATGCATATTAGAGGTCGACCGATTAATCGTAGGGCCGATTTCAAGTTTTCATAACAATTGGAAATCTGTATTTTTCGGCGCCGATTTGCCGATTTCTTTTTTTTATACCTTTATTTAACTGCAAGTCAGTTAAGAACAAATTCTTATTTTCAATGATGGCCCATGGTTTAGAAGTAAATAGTCCTATAATTCCTATAATAACTACAACCTAAAACTTCTTACCTGGGAATATTGAAGACTCATGTTAAAAGGAACCACCAGCTTTCATATCTTCTCATGTTCTGAGCAAAGAACTGAAACGTCAGCTTTCTTACATGGCACATATTGCACTTTTACTTTCTTCTCCAACACTTTGTTTTTGCATTATTTAAACCAAATTGAACATGTTTCATTATTTATTTGAGGCTAAATTGATTTTATTGATGTATTATATTAAGTAAGGGAATACCCCCCTGAAATGGACAAAAATGAATGGGAAGTCATTGGCACTGGACAAACCATATACACGGTGTCCAATACCACTCAATTCGGCTTTGTTTCGTGCAAAGTTGATTGCAAATGCCATATGGCAAATGCCAGGTGAAACACGGTCGAGGTTAGGCTTGCACGGATCGGGAGGACCTCGGGAACGTACCTGAGGTCGAATTGTGCTTCTCACCTTAACGATTCTCTCACTGTCACCCAAAAGCAAATTACATTGAGGGCCAGGCTTCATTTTGGGCCTACGTTTTTTCACGGTCGTTCAAGCACTGCACTTTGTCACTCCATCCTTGCTCTCTGTGTGTGTGTGTGTGTGTGTGTGTGTGTGTGTGTGTGTGTGTGTGTGTGTGTGTGTGTGTGTGTGTGTGTGTGTGTGTGTGTGTGTGTGTGTGTGTGTGAGAGTGTGAGTGAGAGTGAGAGTGAGAGTGAGAGAGAGAGAGAGAGAGAGAGAGAGAGAGAGAGACTGACTGACTTTCTTTGACATCTGTTGGGAGAAATGACTGACTTACAGCTCATGGGGGTTGCCTAATCACACATATGAAGTTTTGAAACGATCTGCCCTTTTTTAACCCTTCGAAACCGCACCTATGACATCATTTTAAGCCACTTCTGGTTTACACAGGAAGCCGAACGCGACCTCTCATGCGTATTATAAGATGTGTGCATGAAGCGTATTTTTGTCATATTCCTGTTGTCCTTCTGAAATACATGGAAGTAGAAACTCAGTGTGGAATGGATTAGGTCCGGGGATCATTTTAACTACTGGTAGTAATGTCATGTGATCTCCCTGACCAATCAGCTATCGAAGACAAATGCTACAGTAACACAAATTGTGCAATGACTTTTGACATCCTGGAGTGGTGGACTTCCTGTCTCACAGTATTTAAGGCTCAGACGTACATGCTGTATTGTCACTGGGTGTGCACCGTGAGTATCTGTGAGTATCTGTGCTGTATCTGTATCTGTGAGTATCTGTGCTGGATCTGTATCTGTGAGTATCTGTGAGTATATGTGCTGTATCTGTGAGTATCTGTGCTGTATCTGTGAGTATCTGTGCTGTATTGTCACTGGGTGTGCACCGTGAGTATCTGTGAGTATCTGTGCTGTATCTGTATCTGTGAGTATCTGTGCTGGATCTGTGCTGTATCTGTGAGTATCTGTGCTGTCTCTGTATCTGTGAGTATCTGTGCTGTATCTGTATCCGTGAGTATCTGTGCTGTATCTGTGAGTATCTGTGCTGTATTGTCACTGGGTGTGCACCGTGAGTATCTGTGAGTATCTGTGCTGTATCTGTATCCGTGAGTATCTGTGCTGGATCTGTGCTGGATCTGTATCTGTGAGTATATGTGCTGGATCTGTGCTGTATCTGTGAGTATCTGTGCTGTCTCTGTATCTGTGAGTATCTGTGCTGTATCTGTATCTGTGAGTATCTGTGCTGTATCTGTATCTGTGAGTATCTGTGCTGGATCTGTATCTGTGAGTATATGTGCTGGATCTGTGCTGTATCTGTGAGTATCTGTGCTGTCTCTGTATCCGTGAGTATCTGTGCTGGATCTGTGCTGTATCTGTCCTGTATCTGTGCTCTATCTGTGAGTATCTGTGCTGTATCTGTATCTGTGAGTATCTGTGCTGGATCTGTGCTGTATCTGTATCTGTGAGTATCTGTGCTGGATCTGTGCTGTATCTGTGAGTATCTGTGCTGTCTCTGTATCCGTGAGTATCTGTGCTGGATCTGTGCTGTATCTGTCCTGTATCTGTGCTCTATCTGTGAGTATCTGTGCTGTATTGTCACTGGGTGTGCACCGTGAGTATTTGTGAGTATCTGTGAGTATCTGTGCTGTATCTGTATCTATGAGTATCTGTGAGTATCTGTATCTGTATCTGTATCTGTGCTGTAAAAATGGCATGTTTCTAACTTGCATTTCCACTTCCTGATAATGAGTTGATTTGATAGGCGCTACAAGAGGAACACCAGTCAATCTAAAGGAACCACCAGGTAAGACAATACTGTAGATTCCACATGGTTACTAAATGGAGACAATACTGTAGATTCCACATGGTTACTAAATGGAGACAATACTGTAGATTCCACATGGTTACTAAACGGAGACATTACTGTAGATTCCACATGGTTACTAAATGGAGACAATACTGTAGATTCCACATGGTTACTAAATGGAGACAAATGTAGATTCCACATCTACTGTTATTCCACATGGTGGAGACAATACTGTAGATTCCCATGGTGGAGACAATACTGTAGATTCCACATGGTTACTAAATGGAGGAGATTCCAATACTGTAGATTCCACATGGTTACTAAATGGAGACAATACTGTAGATTCCACATGGTTACTAAACGGAGACATTACTGTAGATTCCACATGGTTACTAAATGGAGACAATACTGTAGATTCCACATGGTTACTAAATGGAGACAATACTGTAGATTCCACATGGTTACTAAATGGAGACAATACTGTAGATTCCACATGGTTACTAAATGGAGACATTACTGTTTATTCCACATGGTTACTAAATGGAGACAATACTGTAGATTCCACATGGTTACTAAATGGAGACAATACTGTAGATTCCACATGGTTACTAAATGGAGACAATACTGTAGATTCCACATGGTTACTAAATGGAGACATTACTGTAGATTCCACATGGTTACTAAACGGAGACAATACTATAGATTCCACATGGTTACTAAACGGAGACAATACTGTAGATTCCACATGGTTACTAAATGGAGACATTACTGTAGATTCCACATGGTTACTAAACGGAGACAATACTGTAGATTCCACATGGTTACTAAATGGAGACAATACTGTAGATTCCACATGGTTACTAAATGGAGACATTACTGTAGATTCCACATGGTTACTGGAGACAACTGTAGATGGACAATACTATAGATTCCACATGGTTACTAAATGGAGACAATACTGTAGATTCCACATGGTTACTAAATGGAGACAATACTGTAGATTCCACATGGTTACTAAATGGAGACAATACTGTAGATTCCACATGGTTACTAAATGGAGACAATACTGTAGATTCCACATGGTTACTAAATGGAGACAATACTGTAGATTCCACATGGTTACTAAACGGAGACAATACTGTAGATTCCACATGGTTACTAAATGGAGACAATACTGTAGATTCCACATGGTTACTAAATGGAGACATTACTGTAGATTCCACATGGTTACTAAACGGAGACATTACTGTAGATTCCACATGGTTACTAAACGGAGACAATACTGTAGATTCCACATGGTTACTAAATGGAGACAATACTGTAGATTCCACATGGTTACTAAATGGAGACAATACTGTAGATTCCACATGGTTACTAAATGGAGACAATACTGTAGATTCCACATGGTTACTAAATGGAGACAATACTGTAGATTCCACATGGTTACTAAATGGAGACATTACTGTAGATTCCACATGGTTACTAAATGGAGACATTACTGTAGATTCCACATGGTTACTAAATGGAGACAATACTGTAGATTCCACATGGTTACTTGGAGACAATACTGTAAATGGAGACAATACTGTAGATTCCACATGGTTACTAAATGGAGACAATACTGTAGATTCCACATGGTTACTAAATGGAGACATTACTGTCCACAGTTACTTCCACATGGTTACTAAATGGAGACAATACTGTAGATTCCACATGGTTACTAAATGGAGACAATACTGTAGATTCCACATGGTTACTAAATGGAGACAATACTGTAGATTCCACATGGTTACTAAATGGAGACAATACTGTAGATTCCACATGGTTACTAAATGGAGACATTACTGTAGATTCCACATGGTTACTAAATGGAGACATTACTGTAGATTCCACATGGTTACTAAATGGAGACAATACTGTAGATTCCACATGGTTACTAAATGGAGACAATACTGTAGATTCCACATGGTTACTAAATGGAGACAATACTGTAGATTCCACATGGTTACTAAATGGAGACAATACTGTAGATTCCACATGGTTACTAAATGGAGACAATACTGTAGATTCCACATGGTTACTGGAGACAATACTGAGATTCCACATGGTTACTGATTCCACATGGTTACTAAATTACTGTAGATTCCACATGGTTACTAAATGGAGACAATACTGTAGATTCCACATGGTTACTAAATGGAGACAATACTGTAGATTCCACATGGTTACTAAATGGAGACAATACTGTAGATTCCACATGGTTACTAAATGGAGACAATACTGTGGAGATTAGACATGGTTACTAAATGGAGACAATACTGTAGATTCCACATGGTTACTAAATGGAGACAATACTGTAGATTCCACATGGTTACTAAACGGAGACATTACTATAGATTCCACATGGTTACTAAATGGAGACAATACTGTAGATTCCACATGGTTACTAAATGGAGACATTACTGTAGATTCCACATGGTTACTAAATGGAGACAATACTGTAGATTCCACATGGTTACTAAACGGAGACAATACTGTAGATTCCACATGGTTACTAAATGGAGACAATACTGTAGATTCCACATGGTTACTAAATGGAGACAATACTGTAGATTCCACATGGTTACTAAATGGAGACAATACTGTAGATTCCACATGGTTACTAAACGGAGACAATACTGTAGATTCCACATGGTTACTAAATGGAGACAATACTGTAGATTCCACATGGTTACTAAATGGAGACAATACTGTAGATTCCACATGGTTACTAAACGGAGACAATACTGTAGATTCCACATGGTTACTAAATGGAGACAATACTGTAGATTCCACATGGTTACTAAATGGAGACAATACTGTAGATTCCACATGGTTACTAAATGGAGACAATACTGTAGATTCCACATTGTTACTAAACGGAGACAATACTGTAGATTCCACATGGTTACTAAACGGAGACAATACTGTAGATTCCACATGGTTACTAAACGGAGACAATACTATAGATTCCACATGGTTACTAAACGGAGACAATACTGTAGATTCCACATGGTTACTAAACGGAGACATTACTGTAGATTCCACATGGTTACTAAACGGAGACAATACTGTAGATTCCACATGGTTACTAAATGGAGACAATACTGTAGATTCCACATGGTTACTAAATGGAGACAATACTGTAGATTCCACATGGTTACTAAATGGAGACATGGTTACTGTAGATTCCACATGGTTACTAAATGGAGACAATACTGTAGATTCCACATGGTTTAAACTAAATGGAGACAATACTAGATTCCACATGGTTACTAAATGGAGACAATACTGTAGATTCCACATGGTTACTAAATGGAGACATTACTGTAGATTCCACATGGTTACTAAATGGAGACAATACTGTAGATTCCACATGGTTACTAAATGGAGACATTACTGTAGATTCCACATGGTTACTAAATGGAGACATTACTGTAGATTCCACATGGTTACTAAATGGAGACAATACTATAGATTCCACATGGTTACTAAATCCACATGGTTCCACATGGTTACTAAATGGAGACAATACTGTAGATTCCACATGGTTACTAAACTGTAGATTCCACATGGTTACTAAATGGAGACAATACTGTAGATTCCACATGGTTACTAAACGGAGACAATACTGTAGATTCCACATGGTTACTAAATGGAGACAATACTGTAGATTCCACATGGTTACTAAACGGAGACAATACTGTAGATTCCACATGGTTACTAAATGGAGACAATACTGTAGATTCCACATGGTTAGTAAACGGAGACAATACTATAAGATTCCACATGGTTACTAAACGGAGACAATACTGTAGATTCCACATGGTTACTAAATGGAGACAATACTGTAGATTCCACATGGTTACTAAACGGAGACAATACTGTAGATTCCACATGGTTACTAAATGGAGACATTACTGTAGATTCCACATGGTTACTAAATGGAGACATTACTGTAGATTCCACATGGTTACTAAATGGAGACAATACTATAGATTCCACATGGTTACTAAACGGAGACAATACTGTAGATTCCACATGGTTACTAAATGGAGACAATACTGTAGATTCCACATGGTTACTAAATGGAGACAATACTGTAGATTCCACATGGTTACTAAACGGAGACAATACTATAGATTCCACATGGTTACTAAACGGAGACAATACTGTAGATTCCACATGGTTACTAAATGGAGACAATACTGTAGATTCCACATGGTTACTAAACGGAGACAATACTATAAGATTCCACATGGTTACTAAACGGAGACAATACTGTAGATTCCACATGGTTACTAAATGGAGACAATACTGTAGATTCCACATGGTTACTAAATGGAGACAATACTGTAGATTCCACATGGTTACTAAACGGAGACAATACTGTAGATTCCACATGGTTACTAAATGGAGACAATACTGTAGATTCCACATGGTTACTAAATGGAGACATTACTGTAGATTCCACATGGTTACTAAATGGAGACAATACTGTAGATTCCACATGGTTACTAAATGGAGACAATACTGTAGATTCCACATGGTTACTAAACGGAGACAATACTATAAGATTCCACATGGTTACTAAACGGAGACAATACTGTAGATTCCACATGGTTACTAAATGGAGACAATACTGTAGATTCCACATGGTTACTAAATGGAGACATTACTGTAGATTCCACATGGTTACTAAATGGAGACAATACTGTAGATTCCACATGGTTACTAAATGGAGACATTACTGTAGATTCCACATGGTTACTAAATGGAGACATTACTGTAGATTCCACATGGTTACTAAATGGAGACAATACTGTAGATTCCACATGGTTACTAAATGGAGACATTACTGTAGATTCCACATGGTTACTAAATGGAGACATTACTGTAGATTCCACATGGTTACTAAATGGAGACATTACTGTAGATTCCACATGGTTACTAAATGGAGACATTACTGTAGATTCCACATGGTTACTAAATGGAGACATTACTGTAGATTCCACATGGTTACTAAACGGAGACAATACTGTAGATTCCACATGGTTACTAAACGGAGACAATACTGTAGATTCCACATGGTTACTAAATGGAGACATTACTGTAGATTCCACATGGTTACTAAATGGAGACATTACTGTAGATTCCACATGGTTACTAAATGGAGACAATACTGTAGATTCCACATGGTTACTAAATGGAGACATTACTGTAGATTCCACATGGTTACTAAATGGAGACATTACTGTAGATTCCACATGGTTACTAAACGGAGACAATACTGTAGATTCCACATGGTTACTAAATGGAGACATTACTGTAGATTCCACATGGTTACTAAATGGAGACATTACTGTAGATTCCACATGGTTACTAAATGGAGACAATTACTGTAGATTCCACATGGTTACTAAACGGAGACAATACTGTAGATTCCACATGGTTACTAAACGGAGACAATACTGTAGATTCCACATGGTTACTAAATGGAGACATTACTGTAGATTCCACATGGTTACTAAATGGAGACATTACTGTAGATTCCACATGGTTACTAAATGGAGACATTACTGTAGATTCCACATGGTTACTAAATGGAGACATTACTGTAGATTCCACATGGTTACTAAACGGAGACAATACTGTAGATTCCACATGGTTACTAAATGGAGACATTACTGTAGATTCCACATGGTTACTAAATGGAGACATTACTGTAGATTCCACATGGTTACTAAATGGAGACAATTACTGTAGATTCCACATGGTTACTAAACGGAGACAATACTGTAGATTCCACATGGTTACTAAACGGAGACAATACTGTAGATTCCACATGGTTACTAAATGGAGACATTACTGTAGATTCCACATGGTTACTAAATGGAGACATTACTGTAGATTCCACATGGTTACTAAATGGAGACAATACTGTAGATTCCACATGGTTACTAAATGGAGACAATTACTGTAGATTCCACATGGTTACTAAATGGAGACATTACTGTAGATTCCACATGGTTACTAAATGGAGACAATACTGTAGATTCCACATGGTTACTAAATGGAGACAATACTGTAGATTCCACATGGTTACTAAACGGAGACAATACTGTAGATTCCACATGGTTACTAAACGGAGACAATACTGTAGATTCCACATGGTTACTAAATGGAGACATTACTGTAGATTCCACATGGTTACTAAATGGAGACATTACTGTAGATTCCACATGGTTACTAAATGGAGACAATACTGTAGATTCCACATGGTTACTAAATGGAGACAATACTGTAGATTCCACATGGTTACTAAACGGAGACAATACTGTAGATTCCACATGGTTACTAAACGGAGACAATACTGTAGATTCCACATGGTTACTAAATGGAGACAATTACTGTAGATTCCACATGGTTACTAAATGGAGACAATACTGTAGATTCCACATGGTTACTAAACGGAGACAATACTGTAGATTCCACATGGTTACTAAATGGAGACAATACTGTAGATTCCACATGGTTACTAAATGGAGACATTACTGTAGATTCCACATGGTTACTAAATGGCTATTTTAACTGTTCTTGTGCTTCACACGTTAACCACTGAAATACACAGTGATGACTTTGTTTTTCTTCATTTTTTCTATTATATGATATTCATAAAAACATGTCGTAATGGCTCAATTGATGAGTTAATTGCGTAAAAAAGAGACGTTTTAAGGTATCCTAACATTTACACAATGTAAGAATGTTAATGTCTATAGACATTTTGTATTACATATTACATGTTCAGAACAATATTGAGCACACTTCCTGTTTCTTTCGAAGGGAAATGCTTTTAGATTTAGAGTAAAGATGCATAATCGAGCTCAAAACTAGACTCGTTTTAAAGAATCATGACTGGGATCTTAGATGTTATAGGAGTATAACACCAGCTATTTCTCTGTTTTTTTTCTTTCAGAGTGTAGGAGCACAACAGGAAAATATTAAAAGACCTTGAACTTGGAATCTGAAGGAACCCCCTGCCATTCACCAGATCCTGCAACAACAAGCACCGTCAGGGATGGCTGGAGAAAACCTCCACAACGTTACGGACGACATCCCATCCACTTGGATCATCATTGAAACCGTTGTACAGTGGACGACGTTCACCATCGGTTTTCCTCTGATCTGTCTGTCCATTTATGCCATGTACTTCCTGATCAGAGCTGACCACATCGCTCCAGTCTACGTTATCAACCTTCTTATTGCAGATCTCATTCAGATCTGCACGAGGCCCTTCAACCCGTCTGATACCTGGAAATTGATTGTGATGTTAATTGAATTCTTTGGTATTAGTGCGAGCATTGGTTTCATGGTATGTGTCGCTCTGGAGAGATATCTCGTGATTGCGTTTCCTCTCTGGTACCGTTTTCGTCGTAACATCAAATACTCGCTCATAACGTCCTCCGTCGTCTGGGTTATCCCTTTCCTCCAAATCGCCATGTTGTACCTCACGCCTACTCTCGAGACGAAACTGATTCTGTTTGCGGTTAACCTCCTCATACCCTTTCCATTGCTCGTATTCTTCCTCGCGGGCACGTTGAAAGCTCTGTCCGTCTCCGTCTCCGTGACGGCTGTCGAACGGAGACGGATTATTGGTACCCTGGCCCTTGTGCTGGGCAATTACACAGTCCTGTTCTTACCCCTCGTCATACAATATCTGATATCAGGGGTGACAGGCCGTCACAATGTAGAGATCGGGACACTCTTTGAGAGATTCAGCCCCCTTGTGGATCCCTTACTCTACGTGTTCATGAGAAAGGGAGCGAAGGACACTCTGGCTTTCCCCTGCTTCGACAAGCTGATGGGTGACGAGGAGCAGAGCCAAGTCACTAACACTATGACCATGACTGATAGTGTAGTGGAAGGCTCCAGGTAGGACAGATGCAGGGAAATGGACTGTGTCTGTACGACTCACTATGTATAACTCCTATCAACTCCTTGTTCTTTTCTTTGTTAAAATTATACCTTTTTTACGGTCCTCCCGTGTGGCGCAGCGGTCTAAGGCGTCACTACAGACCCGGGTTTGATTCCAGGCTGTGCCATAACCGGCCGCGACCGGGAGTCCCAAGTTGCGGGCACACAATTTTCCCAGCATTGTCCGGGTTAGGGGAGGGTTTGACCAAGGGGGAGATTTACTTGGCTCATCACGGTCTAGCGACTCCTTGTGGCGGCCCGGGCGCCTGCAGGCTGACTTCGGTTGCCAGTGGACGGTGTTTCCTCCGACACGTTGGTGCAGCTGGCTTCTGGGTTTAAGCGTGCAGGTGTTAAGGAGTGCGGTTTGGCTGGTCATGTTTCAGAGGATGCAACCTTAGCTGCAACTCCCCAACGGGCTTCGGGGGAGGCAATGAGACAAGATCGCAATTGGATAGCACGAAATTGGGGAGGAAAAAGGGGTTAAAAAATGTATTGTTTTATTGTTGTAGTTAAAATGTGAAGAATACATTCCTTGCTTATTTTATATACAATACATGACATACTGTATTGTACTCAGCCCTATTCTGCATTGCGCTGTCTGTGTTGGGCTTGTATTGCAGCTTTTCAGAAAAATATGGACTTGTTTCCTTCAATAAACTGATAATGTGGATATTTGAGATCGCTCTTTCTCCTCTTTTGTTTCCATTCTCTCCCGGAGTCTCTTTAAAAAAAAAGAGGACACTGAAAGTGGTCAGAGTTCGAGCCAGTTGGTTCATTGTACCTTGGTGACGCAGTGGCCAGGGCAGATAAGGGTTTGAACGACTAGGCATGTTGGGCAGCCTTCCTTCTCCAGAGACACAGTCTGGTTGATGGGCTGACAGGGCCGCGTGAGAGACCCCTCAACGGGTTCCAGGAGAACGAACAGGGAGATCAGGAGAACGCACAGGAACAGGGAGATCAGGAGAACGCACAGGAACAGGGAGATCAGGAGAACGCACAAGAACCGGGAGATCAGGAGAACGCACAGGGAGATCAGGAGAACGAACAGGGAGATCAGGAGAACGAACAGGGAGATCAGGAGAACGCACAGGAACAGGGAGATCAGGAGAACGCACAGGAACCAGGAGATCAGGAGAACGCACAGGAACCGGGAGATCAGGAGAACGAACAGGAACAGGGAGATCAGGAGAACGAACAGGAACAGGGAGATCAGGAGAACGCACAGGAACAGGGAGATCAGGAGAACGCACAGGAACCGGGAGATCAGGAGAACGAACAGGAACCGGGAGATCAGGAGAACGAACAGGAACAGGGAGATCAGGAGAACGCACAGGGAGATCAGGAGAACGAACAGGGAGATCAGGAGAACGCACAGGAACAGGGAGATCAGGAGAACGCACAGGAACAGGGAGATCAGGAGAACGCACAGGAACCGGGAGATCAGGAGAACGAACAGGAACAGGGAGATCAGGAGAACGCACAGGGAGATCAGGAGAACGCACAGGGAGATCAGGAGAACGCACAGGAACAGGGAGATGAGGAGAACGCACAGGAGCAGGGAGATCAGGAGAACGCACAGGAACAGGGAGATCAGGAGAACGCACAGGAACAGGGAGATCAGGAGAACGCACAGGAACAGGGAGATCAGGAGAACGCACAGGAACAGGGAGATCAGGAGAACGCACAGGAACAGGGAGATCAGGAGAACGCACAGGAACAGGGAGATCAGGAGAACGCACAGGAACAGGGAGATCAAGGTGCCGACACACGAAGACCTAACATCCTGAAAGAGAGCCTAAGGTGAAAACTAATTATTTTCTCTGGCATTAGAAATGGTACAGTGGAAATTGCTTATTATTTGCGAATAGTTGTAATAAATATATATAACAGTAAGAGAAGTCTGATCAATAGAGTCGGGTTTACCTGAAGGACTCAGTCTGATCAATAAACCCTGATCAAAGGACTCAAAGGGTTCAGCAGGCAGTCGTCACGTTCTGACCTTTATTTTCCTTTGTTTGGTCTTTATTTAGTATGGTCAGGGTGTGAGTTGGGGGGGGGGCAGTCTATGTTTGGTCTTTATTTAGTGTTGGTCAGTGCGTGAGTTGGGGTGGGCAGTCTATGTTTAGTCTTTATTTAGTGTTGGACAGGGTGTGAGTTGGGGTGGGCAGTCTATGTTTGGTCTTTATTTAGTGTTGGTCAGGGCGTGAGTTGGGGTGGGCAGTCTGTGTTTGGTCTTTATTTAGTATGGTCAGGGTGTGAGTTGGGTGGGCAGTCTATGTTTGGTCTTTATTTAGTATGGTCAGGGCGTGAGTTGGGGGGGGCAGTCTATGTTTTGTCTTTATTTAGTATGGTCAGGGCGTGAGTTGGGGTGGGCAGTCTATGTTTGGTCTTTATTTAGTGTTGGTCAGTGCGTGAGTTGGGGTGGGCAGTCTATGTGTTGTCTTTATTTAGTATGGTCAGGGTGTGAGTTGGGGTGGGCAGTCTGTGTTTGGTCTTTATTTAGTGTTGGTCAGGGTGTGAGTTGGGGTGGGCAGTCTATGTGTTGTCTTTATTTAGTATGGTCAGGGCGTGAGTTGGGGTGGGCAGTCTATGTTTTGTCTTTATTTAGTGCTGGTCAGGGTGTGAGTTGGGGGGGGCAGTCTATGTTTTGTCTTTATTTAGTATGGTCAGGGTGTGAGTTGGGGTGGGCAGTCTATGTTTTGTCTTTATTTAGTATGGTCAGGGTGTGAGTTGGGGAGGGCAGTCTGTGTTTCGTGTTTCTATGTTTAGGTTTCTGTTTTCGGCCCAGTATGGTTCTCAATCAGAGGCAGGTGTCGTTAGTTGTCTCTGACTGAGAATCATACTTGGGTAGCCTGGGTTTCACTGTTGGTTTGTGGGTGTTTGTTTCCTGTGTCAGTGTTTGTCACCACACGGTCCTGTTTCAGGTTTCTGTTGGTTTGTGGGTGTTTGTTTCCTGTGTCTGTGTTTGTCACCACACGGTACTGTTTCAGGTTGCTCATGATTTCTCCCCCTTCACAACAACCTTGAATAGAACTGGTATTCAGGGTTGGAGGCTCTCTGCTCATGATTTCTCCCCTTTCACAACAACCTTGAATAGAATCCCATGTTGGTAACAGAATAGATGACTTTGACACAATGACTTCCTCCTGAACTCTACTTTGCACAGTTTAGACTTCTGTGACTCGGTACCCCCGCACATTGACTCGGTACCTGTACCCCCGCACATTGACTCTGTACCGGTTGACTACCTGTGCATGGTGTCTACCTGTACATGTTGTCTACCTGTGCATGGTGTCTACCTGTGCATGTTGTCTACCTGTGCATGGTGTCTACCTGTGCATGTTGTCTACCTGTGCATGTTGTCTACCTGTGCATGTTGTCTACCTGTGCATGTTGTCTACCTGTGCATGGTGTCTACCTGTGCATGTTGTCTACCTGTGCATGTTGTCTACCTGTGCATGTTGTCTACCTGTGCATGTTGTCTACCTGTGCATGTTGTCTACCTGTGCATGTTGTCTACCTGTGCATGGTGTCTACCTGTGCATGGTGTCTACCTGTGCATGGTGTCTACCTGTGCATGTTGTCTACCTGTGCATGGTGTCTACCTGTGCATGGTGTCTACCTGTGCATGTTGTCTACCTGTGCATGGTGTCTACCTGTGCATGGTGTCTACCTGTGCATGGTGTCTACCTGTGCATGTTGTCTACCTGTGCATGGTGTCTACCTGTGCATGGTGTCTACCTGTGCATAGGCTACAATTTTACCATTTGATGAATGGAAAAAGACAGTTACAAAACACCAAGAAATGTTCCTAATAACATGAACAGGTTACCATTGATTAGGCCTACAGGTTACCATTGATTAGGCCTACATGAATAGGTTACCATTGATTAGGCCTACAGGTTACCATTGATTAGGCCTACAGGTTACCATTGATTAGGCCTACAGGTTACCTTTGATTAGGCCTACATGAATAGGTTACCATTGATTAGGCCTACATGAACAGGTTACCATTGATTAGGCCTACAGGTTACCATTGATTAGGCCTACATGAATAGGTTACCATTGATTAGGCCTACAGGTTACCATTGATTAGGCCTACATGAACAGGTTACCATTGATTAGGCCTACATGAATAGGTTACCATTGATTAGGCCTACAGGTTACCATTGATTAGGCCTACATGAATAGGTTACCATTGATTAGGCCTACATGAACAGGTTACCATTGATTAGGCCTACAGTTTACCATTGATTAGGCCTACATGAATAGGTTACCATTGATTAGGCCTACAGGTTACCATTGATTAGGCCTACATGAACAGGTTACCATTGATTAGGCCTACATGAATAGGTTACCATTGATTAGGCCTACATGAACAGGTTACCATTGATTAGGCCTACATGAATAGGTTACCATTGATTAGGCCTACATGAATAGGTTACCATTGATTAGGCCTACATGAATAGGTTACCATGTATTAGGCCTACATGAACAGGTTACCATTGATTAGGCCTACAGGTTACCATTGATTAGGCCTACATGAACAGGTTACCATTGATTAGGCCTACATGAATAGGTTACCATTGATTAGGCCTACATGAATAGGTTACCATTGATTAGGCCTACAGGTTACCATTGATTAGGCCTACAGGTTACCATTGATTAGGCCTACAGGTTACCATTGATTAGGCCTACATGAACAGGTTACCATTGATTAGGCCTACATGAACAGGTTACCATTGATTAGGCCTACAGGTTACCATTGATTAGGCCTACAGGTTACCATTGATTAGGCCTACATGAATAGGTTACCATTGATTAGGCCTACATGAATAGGTTACCATTGATTAGGCCTACATGAATAGGTTACCATTGATTAGGCCTACATGAACAGGTTACCATTGATTAGGCCTACATGAATAGGTTACCATTGATTAGGCCTACATGAATAGGTTACCATTGATTAGGCCTACATGAACAGGTTACCATTGATTAGGCCTACATGAATAGGTTACCATTGATTAGGCCTACATGAACAGGTTACCATTGATTAGGCCTACATGAATAGGTTACCATTGATTAGGCCTACATGAATAGGTTACCATTGATTAGGCCTACATGAACAGGTTACCATTGATTAGGCCTACAGGTTACCATTGATTAGGCCTACATGAACAGGTTACCATTGATTAGGCCTACAGGTTACCATTGATTAGGCCTACATGAACAGGTTACCATTGATTAGGCCTACAGGTTACCATTGATTAGGCCTACAGGTTACCATTGATTAGGCCTACAGGTTACCATTGATTAGGCCTACAGGTTACCATTGATTAGGCCTACAGGTTACCATTGATTAGGCCTACATGAACAGGTTACCATTGATTAGGCCTACATGAACAGGTTACCATACCTTAAGGGAAGAATTCGGCAGTACCTGTATGGTTAGTGAGAAAGTCCATATTGCAAATGTACGGTCCCTTACTAGACGTCCGAAATCGTTTGTAAAATTCGCGGACGGCGTCGGGCCGAGCGGCAGGGCCGGACCTACCAGGAAGTCATCAAATGAACGTTGTCGGACATTCGGTTTCCGTTTTACAAAAATAATAAGATTTATGTCATTTTTCCCATGTCCCGGAAATTCCCACAAGAGGGCATAAGCAATCATATGGCTATTGCTACAAAACATCACGATTCACGACGGGGCCTTATCTCGAAAACTGAAAATATTTAGAAGCCGAAACTCGGTGAGCGTAGGGGCGGCATAATGGGCAGTTGGCCCCGAACAAGATGGCGTCTAGGCCTCAACGGTTTTTGAGTTATGGCCATTTATCTGGGATTAAAGGTCCAAAATGAAAATAGAGAAATTATTTTTCCACTTCACGTCAAAGTCAAGGAGCCTCCGGTGTCAATAAAAAAGAACCAGCCATTTATCTATCGTCATTTAAGAGAAATCGTACAACGACACCTTGGTGATGTTCACGGATAGGTGTTTTTTTTCAACGGTTACAGATCCAGTTGCAGGTTGTTCTTACGAATCTTTTTAAAGTGTGCTGCGGAGCTCTGCGAGATTTCTGTGATTTTCTATGATTTTCTGAAATAACACACACTCACTAAACCCTCCGTAAATAACTCAGTTCTTAACGTAAAGACTTAAAACTCGGGATTCTGTAAAGGCATAACCCAATCATGATATGAGTTTATTTATAGCTTCCTGTGCCAACCGGAAGTGCCTTTAATGGTGTCACAGTGGCAGTTTCCATGGGTTAAAAAGGTCAGATCTTTTCAAAACTTCATATGTGTGACTAGGTAACCCTCATGAACTGTAAATCAGTCATTTCTCCCAGCAGATGTCAAAGAAAAGCTCTCACACGCACACACAGCAAGGATGGAGTGAAAAAGTGTGGTTCTTAAAGACACAGAGAGCAGGCAATGGCATAAACATAATGTCTAGGCCGTGCCGAGTTCAACGAGATATCCCGCTTGACCGTAGCTCGCTCGGTCTGAGCGCAGCGACCATTAGAAAAGTAGGCCCAAAATGAAGCCTGCCCCACAACGTCATTTGCTTTTGGGTGACAGTGAGAGAACCGTTAGGGTGAGAAGCACAATTCGACCTCAGGTATGTTCCTAAGGTCCTTCCGATCCGTGCAAGCCTAACGTTGACAGTGTGGCATTAACCCTTAATAGTTAAAAGATGGTGTTTACTTCAAAAAGTTTGCATTGATTTCTCTCCCCATAGGAATACATTGCCTTTACCCCTAAATTCAACCTGAAGTCTATATGGGTTATGAATGCCGTATGAACCTGTCTTTGGTAACAGTCCATCAGGCCAGTATGAGGTCTACCTGTGTTGATTCTAAGCTTCCTGGACCAACCGGAAGTGGTTAAAATCACCCTAAAAGTGTTTTTCCATTACCTGCCTGCAGTTTGATAGACATAGTGCATTCAACCCTGTGTAAATCAGTCAATTCTTAACGTAAGGACTTAAAACTCAGGATTCTGTAAAAGCATAGCCCAGTGAGGATATGTGTTGACTTATAGCTTCCTGTGACAACCGGAAGTGCCTTAATTGGTGTCTCAGGGGCTGTTTCGAGGGGTTAAAAAGTCAGATCTGTCCAAAACTTCATATGTGTGATTAGGCAACCCCCATGAACTGTAAATCAGTCATTTTTCCCATAAAATTTCAAAGGAAAACTAAATCACACAGACACACAACTTGGAAGGAGGGACGTATTGGGGTTTGTAGAGACAGACAGTGCCTCCAATAGTTAGCTTTGTTCGAGCTAAAAAGAACCGTCAGACCTAGAGTTCCGAAACTTTAGAAACCTGTTCTAGGCCTCGGGTCGATAGTGCGTGGTGAGTTAGGTGGCTCTAGAAGGTTCTCGGACCGAGAAATAGCCTCGTACATTTGCAATGTCTTCAATTCATTTTGACCATTACGAAAATGGCGACATTTAGAAAAGTCTCAGAGACACAAGACTAGGTGCATTGAAACCGGCTCGGGCCATAGAGACGGACCCCAACGTTTCGGTCCGATAGCTCATTCAAGGACCCCATAGCAAGGCATTGAAAAAATGGATTTTCAGCACCAATTAGGGTTTTACTCGGGCACCGAAGGACCTATCGAGCCGAAACTCGGGATTCGGGGTCGCCTCACATAGGCCTTCACATAATGTCTGACCTGGACCCGCAGCTAGAACGTAACTATGTGTTTTACGTTTTTATTATGTTTTAAACTAATGGCGCTGTGAATTATGGGCCTGCTCTGACATATGTGATAGTTGGCTTCTAAATGAGTTGGAAAAAGTGGGTTTGGTGTCAATTGGTATCAGTTTGGTGTCAGAATGACATCTAATTGACTGGTGGACACTGACTTGCTAGTTGACTTTTGTACATTAGCAATATGTTTAAACGGAGAGGGACCATCACCAAAATGGCATTCTGAAATCAACACAAAAAATGGCATCACCATAGTCTCCAGGCTGTGCAGAGTTCAACGAGACGCCCCGCTTGACCGTAGCTCGCTCTGAGTGCAGCGACCTTGAAAAAAAAGAAGGCGCAAAAGGAAGGCTGGCCCTCAATGTCATTTGCTTTTGGGTGACAGTGAGAGAACCGTTAGGGTGAGAAGCACAATTCGACCTCGGGTACGTTCCTAAGGTCCTCCCGATCCGTGCAAGCCTAACCTTGACCCTGTGGCATTAACCCTTAACAGTTAAAAGAAGGTGTTTACATCAAAGAGTTTGCATTGACTTCTCTCCCCATAGGAATACATTGCCTGCACCTCTAAATTCAACCTGAAGCCTATGTGGGTTATGAATGCCTTATGAACCTGTCTTCTATGACAGTCCATCAGACCACTATGAGGTCTACCTGTGTCGATTCTAAGCTTCCTGGAGCAACCGGAAGTGGTTAGATTGACCCAAAAGGAGTTTTGATGTACATAACCTTCAAAGGTGAAAATGACTGCATTCAACACTGTGTAGATCATAGATCAGTCAATTCTTAACTTAAAGACTTAAAACTCAGGATTCTGTAAGTGTTTATGTCAATCAAGACATGTGTTTACTTATAGCTTCCTGTGCCAACCGGAAGTGCCTTTAATTGGGTCACACTGTCTGTTTTGAAGGGTTAGAAAAGTCACATCTCTCCAAAACTTCATATGTGTGACCAGGTAACCCTCCTAAACTGTAAATCAGTCATTTCTCCCAGCAGATGTCAAAGAAAAGCTCTCACACGCACACACAGCAAGGATGGAGTGAAAAAGTGTGGTTCTTAAAGACACAGAGAGCAGGCAATGGCATAAACATAATGTCTAGGCCGTGCCGAGTTCAACGAGATATCCCGCTTGACCGTAGCTCGCTCGGTCTGAGCGCAGCGACCATTAGAAAAGTAGGCCCAAAATGAAGCCTGCCCCACAACGTCATTTGCTTTTGGGTGACAGTGAGAGAACCGTTAGGGTGAGAAGCACAATTCGACCTCAGGTACGTTCCTAAGGTCCTTCCGATCCGTGCAAGCCTAACGTTGACCGTGTGGCATTAACCCTTAATAGTTAAAAGAAGGTGTTTACTTCAAATAGTTTGCATTGATTTCTCTCCCCATAGGAATACATTGCCTTTACCCCTAAATTCAACCTGAAGTCTATATGGGTTATGAATGCCGTATGAACCTGTCTTTGGTAACAGTCCATCAGGCCAGTATGAGGTCTACCTGTGTTGATTCTAGGCTTCCTGGACCAACCGGAAGTGGTTAAAATCACCCTAAAAGTGTTTTTCCATTACCTGCCTGCAGTTTGATAGACATAGTGCATTCAACCCTGTGTAAATCAGTCAATTCTTAACGTAAGGACTTAAAACTCAGGATTCTGTAAGTTTGTATGTAAATCAAGACATGGGTTTACTTATAGCTTCCTGTGACAACCGGAAGTGCCTTTAATGATGTCACAGTGGCAGTTTCCAAGGGTTAAAAAGGTCAGATCTTTTCAAAACTTCATATGTGTGACTAGGTAACCCTCATGAACTGTAAATCAGTCATTTCTCCCAACAGATGTCAAAGAAAAGCTCTCACACGCACACACAGCAAGGATGGAGTGAAAAAGTGCGGTTCTCAAAGACACAGAGAGCAGGCAATGGCATAAACATAATCTCTAGGCCGTGCCGAGTTCAACGAGATATCCCGCTTGACCGTAGCTCGCTCGGTCTGAGCGCAGCGACCATTAGAAAAGTAGGCCCAAAATGAAGCCTGCCCCACAACGTCATTTGCTTTTGGGTGACAGTGAGAGAACCGTTAGGGTGAGAAGCACAATTCGACCTCAGGTACGTTCCTAAGGTCCTTCCGATCCGTGCAAGCCTAACGTTGACCGTGTGGCATTAACCCTTAATAGTTAAAAGAAGGTGTTTACTTCAAAAGTTTGCATTGACTTCTCTCCCCATAGGAATACATTGCCTGAACCCCTAAATTCAACCTGAAGTCTATATGGGTTATGAATGCCGTATGAACCTGTCTTTGATGACAGTCCATCAGGCCAGTATGAGGTCTACCTGTGTTGATTCTAAGCTTCCTGGACCAACCGGAAGTGGTTAAAATCACCCTAAAAGTGTTTTTCCATTACCTGCCTGCAGTTTGATAGACATAGTGCATTCAACCCTGTGTAAATCAGTCAATTCTTAACGTAAGGACTTAAAACACAGGATTCTGTAAAAGCATAGCCCAGTGAGGATATGTGTTGACTTATAGCTTCCTGTGCCAACCGGAAGTGCCTTAATTGGTGTCTCAGGGGCTGTTTCGAGGGGTTAAAAAGTCAGATCTGTCCAAAACTTCATATGTGTGATTAGGCAACCCCCATGAACTGTAAATCAGTCATTTTTCCCATAAAATTTCAAAGGAAAACTAAATCACACAGACACACAACTTGGAAGGAGGGACGTATTGGGGGTTGTAGAGACAGACAGTGCCTCCAATAGTTAGCTTTGTTCGAGCTAAAAAAGAACCGTCAGACCTAGAGTTCCGAAACTTTAGAAACCTGTTCTAGACCTCGGGTCGATAGTGCGTGGTGAGTTAGGTGGCTCTAGAAGGTTCTCGGACCGAGAAATAGCCTCGTACATTTGCAATGATTTCAATTCATTTTGACCATTACGAAAATGGCGACATTTAGAAAAGTCTCAGAGACACAAGACTAGGTGCATTGGAACCGGCTCGGCCCATAGAGACGGACCCCAACGTTTCGGTCCGATAGCTCATTCAAGGACCCCATAGCAAGGCATGGAAAAAGTGGATTTTCAGCACCAATTAGGGTTTTACTCGGGCACCGAAGGACCTATCGAGCCGAAACTCGGGATTCGGGGTCGCCTCACATAGGCCTTCACATAATGTCTGACCTGGACCCGCAGCTAGAACGTAACTATGTGTTTTACGTTTTTATTATGTTTTAAACTAAAGGCGCTGTGAATTATGGGCCTGCTCTGACATATATGATAGTTGGCTTCTAAATGAGTTGGAAAAAGTGGGTTTGGTGTCAATTGGTATCAGTTTGGTGTCAAAATGACATCTAATTGACTGATGGACACTGACTTGCTAGTTGACTTTTGTACATTAGCAATATGTTTAAACGGAGAGGGACCATCACCAAAAGTGACATTCTGAAATCAACCCTAACGAGCCATGGAGATGAACCAGAATCACTGCCCAGCTATCCCGAGTTCATCGGGCCAGTCAATTTCACATTCCTGCAGGATTTTTATAGCATGACAAATTCGTGATGGTACCTGCCCATTGAACCATATTGCAAATGCACAGTGACTTTGCAAAAGTGAGAAAACATAAACAAATGGACATGATGAAATCAACACAACGAGTGATGGAAATGTACAACTATCACTGCTCAGCCATCCTGTGTTCATCAGACCAGTCAATTTTGCATTTTTGAGCATGTCAAATTTCATATGGTAAATGCACATTGAAACATATTGCAAATGCGCGCGCACTTGCAATATGATTCTATAGTGTAAAAACATCACCTAATGGACATGATGAAATCAACACAACGAGTGATGGAAATGTACAACTATCACTGCTCGGCCATCCTGTGTTCCCATCAGACCAGTCAATTTTGCATTTTAAATGCATTTACAACCATATTTTTATTTTTGGTTACCAGTTGCACAACAATGCACGTGCATTTGCAATATGATTCTATAGTGAAAAAACATCACCTAATGGACATGATGAAATCAACACAACGAGTGATGGAAATGTACAACTATCACTGCTCGGCCATCCTGTGTCCATCAGACCAGTCAATTTTGCATTTTTGAGCATGTCAAATTTCATATGGTAAATGCACATTGAAACATATTGCAAATGCGCGCACTTGCAATATGATTCTATAGTGTAAAAACATCACCTAATGGACATGATGAAATCAACACAACGAGTGATGGAAATGTACAACTATCACTGCCCGGCCATCCTGTGTTCCCATCAGACCAGCATTTTCAGAATTTAAATGCATTTACAACCATATTTTTATTTTTGGGTTACCAGTTGCACATATTGCAATGCACGTGCATTTGCAATATGATTCTATAGTGTAAAAACATCACCTAATGGACATGATGAAATCAACACAACGAGTGATGAAATGTACAACTATCACTGCCCGGCCATCCTGTGTCCATCAGACCAGTCAATTTTGCATTTTTGATGCATGTCACCAATTTTAATTTTTGTAAATGCACATTGCAAACAATGCAAATGCGTGCACTTGCAATATGATTCTATAGTGAAAAACATCACCTAATGGACATGATGAAATCAACACAACAAGTGATGGAAATGTACAACTATCACTGCTCGGCCATCCTGTGTTCATCAGACCATTCAATTTCACATTCCTGCAGGATTTTTATAGCATGACATATTTTTATTTTACCTTACCATTGAACAACAAATGCACGTGCATTTGCAATATGATTCTATAGAAAAACATAAACAAATGGACATGATGAAATCAACACAACAGGTGATGGAAATGTACAACTATCACTGCTCAGCCATCCTGTGTTCATCAGACCAGTCAATTTTGCATTTTTGAGCATGTCAAATTTCATATGGTAAATGCACATTGAAACATATTGCAAATGCGCGCGCACTTGCAATATGATTCTATAGTGAAAAAACATCACCTAATGGACATGATGAAATCAACACAACGAGTGATGGAAATGTACAACTATCACTGCTCGGCCATCCTGTGTCCATCAGACCAGTCAATTTTGCATTTTTGAGCATTTCAAATTTCATATGGTAAATGCACATTGAAACATATTGCAAATGCGCGCGCACTTGCAATATGATTCTATAGTGTAAAAACATCACCTAATGGACATGATGAAATCAACACAACGAGTGATGGAAATGTACAACTATCACTGCCCGGCCATCCTGTGTTCCCATAGCGAGCATTAATATCAGAATGACCGGTAAATGCATTTACAACCATATTTTTATTTTTGGGTTACCAGTTGCACAACAATGCACGTGCATTTGCAATATGATTCTATAGTGAAAAAACATCACCTAATGGACATGATGAAATCAACACAACAAGTGATGGAAATGTACAACTATCACTGCTCGGCCATCCTGTGTTCATCAGACCAGTCAATTTCACATTCCTGCAGGATTTTTATAGCATGACAAATTCGTGATGGTACCTGCCCATTGAACCATATTGCAAATGCACAATAGTGATTCAAAAGTGAGAAAACATCACCAAATGGACATGATGAAATCAACACAACAGGTGATGGAAATGTACAACTATCACTGCTCAGCCATCCTGTGTTCATCAGACCAGTCAATTTTGCATTTTGAGCATGTCAAATTTCATATGGTAAATGCACATTGAAACATATTGCAAATGCGCGCGCACTTGCAATATGATTCTATAGTGAAAAACATCACCTAATGGACATGATGAAATCAACACAACGAGTGATGGAAATGTACAACTATCACTGCTCGGCCATCCTGTGTCCATCAGACCAGTCAATTTTGCATTTTTGAGCATGTCAAATTTCATATAGTAAATGCACATTGAAACATATTGCAAATGCGCGCGCACTTGCAATATGATTCTATAGTGTAAAAACATCACCTAATGGACATGATGAAATCAACACAACGAGTGATGGAAATGTACAACTATCACTGCCCGGCCATCCTGTGTTCCCATAGCGAGCATTAATATCAGAATGACCGGTAAATGCATTTACAACCATATTTTAATTTTTGGGTTACCAGTTGCACAACAATGCACGTGCATTTGCAATATGATTCTATAGTGAAAAAACATCACCTAATGGACATGATGAAATCAACACAACAAGTGATGGAAATGTACAACTATCACTGCTCGGCCATCCTGTGTTCATCAGACCAGTCAATTTCACATTCCTGCAGGATTTTTATAGCATGACAAATTCGTGATGGTACCTGCCCATTGAACCATATTGCAAATGCACAGTGACTTTGCAAAAGTGAGAAAACATAAACAAATGGACATGATGAAATCAACACAACAGGTGATGGAAATGTACAACTATCACTGCTCAGCCATCCTGTGTTCATCAGACCAGTCAATTTTGCATTTTTGAGCATGTCAAATTTCATATGGTAAATGCACATTGAAACATATTGCAAATGCGCGCGCACTTGCAATATGATTCTATAGTGAAAAAACATCACCTAATGGACATGATGAAATCAACACAACGAGTGATGGAAATGTACAACTATCACTGCTCGGCCATCCTGTGTCCATCAGACCAGTCAATTTTGCATTTTTGAGCATGTCAAATTTCATATAGTAAATGCACATTGAAACATATTGCAAATGCGCGCGCACTTGCAATATGATTCTATAGTGTAAAAACATCACCTAATGGACATGATGAAATCAACACAACGAGTGATGGAAATGTACAACTATCACTGCCCGGCCATCCTGTGTTCCCATAGCGAGCATTAATATCAGAATGACCGGTAAATGCATTTACAACCATATTTTAATTTTTGGGTTACCAGTTGCACAACAATGCACGTGCATTTGCAATATGATTCTATAGTGAAAAAACATCACCTAATGGACATGATGAAATCAACACAACAAGTGATGGAAATGTACAACTATCACTGCTCGGCCATCCTGTGTTCATCAGACCAGTCAATTTCACATTCCTGCAGGATTTTATAGCATGACAAATTCGTGATGGTACCTGCCCATTGAACCATATTGCAAATGCACAGTGACTTTGCAAAAGTGAGAAAACATAAACAAATGGACATGATGAAATCAACACAACAGGTGATGGAAATGTACAACTATCACTGCTCAGCCATCCTGTGTTCATCAGACCAGTCAATTTTGCATTTTTGAGCATGTCAAATTTCATATGGTAAATGCACATTGAAACATATTGCAAATGCGCGCGCACTTGCAATATGATTCTATAGTGAAAAACATCACCTAATGGACATGATGAAATCAACACAACGAGTGATGAAATGTACAACTATCACTGCTCGGCCATCCTGTGTCCATCAGACCAGTCAATTTTGCATTTTTGAGCATTTCAAATTTCATATGGTAAATGCACATTGAAACATATTGCAAATGCGCGCACTTGCAATATGATTCTATAGTGTAAAAACATCACCTAATGGACATGATGAAATCAACACAACGAGTGATGGAAATGTACAACTATCACTGCCCGGCCATCCTGTGTTCCCATAGCGAGCATTAATATCAGAATGACCGGTAAATGCATTTACAACCATATTTTTATTTTTGGGTTACCAGTTGCACAACAATGCACGTGCATTTGCAATATGATTCTATAGTGTAAAAACATCACCTAACGGAGATGATGAAATCAACACAACGAGTGATGGAAATGTACAACTATCACTGCTCGGCCATCCTGTGTTCATCAGACCAGTCAATTTTGCATTTTTGAGCAAGGTCAAATTTCATATGGTAAATGCACATTGAAACATATTGCAAATGCACGTGCACTTGCAATATGATTATATAGTGAAAAACATCACAAAATGGACATGATGAAGTCAACACAACGAGTGATGGAAAGGAACAACTATCACTGCCCGGCCATCCCGAGTTCATCAGGCCAGTCAATTTTGCATTTCTGCAGGATTTTTGAGCATGTCAAATTTCTTACGTCATTTGGCCCACAAAAAAAATCCTTATGCACAATTTAAAAAAATATATAAAAAAATATGATAATAAAATTGGACAAAAGTATATTCATACAGTTCTTACACATGTGTAATTGACAAAAAATTGAAAGAATTTCAAAAAACGGTCCAGAAAGCACTTTTTAAGGGTGTGTGAAGTTTTTACAAAATTTTGACATTTTTGACTTTTGACTTTTGACTTCCTATGAAATCATATTGGAATTGGACAAAACATATTCCTTATGCGCATGTAAAAAAAAAAAAAAAAAATTATGATAATAAAATTGGACAAAAGTATATTCATACAGTTCTTACACATGTGTAATTGACAAAAAATCGAAAGAATTTCGAAAAACGGTCCAGAAAGCACTTTTTATGGGTGTGTGAAGTTTTTACAAAATTTTGACATTTTTGACTTTTGACTTTTGACTTCCTATGAAATCATATTGGAATTGGACAAAACATATTCCTTATGCGCATATAAAAAATTATTAAAAAATTATGATAATAAAATTGGACAAAAGTATATTCATACAGTTCTTACACATGTGTAATTGACAAAAAAATCGAAAGAATTTCGAAAAACGGTCCAGAAAGCACTTTTTTAAGGGGTGATAAGTTTTTGAAAAAAAGTTCATTTTACTTTTGGACATTCATTTGGGTTACATATCCAATATGAAAAACCCCGGTGGAGCGCATTTGCCCCCTGTTGAATTTTTAAAGTGTTACAACTGGCAATTACCATATGGCATTTGCAATACACTTTGGATGAATCAACGCCGAATTGGGTGGTATTGGCCAATGTGTATATGGTTTGTCCGATGCCAATGACATGCCATTCATTTTTGTCCAATACAGGGGGGTATTCCCTTACACATGGTTAGCAGATGTTACTGGTCACATGGTTAGTAGATGTTATTGGTCACATGGTTAGTAGATGTTATTGGTCACATGGTTAGTAGATGTTATTGGTCACATGGTTAGCAGATGTTACTGGTCACATGGTTAGTAGATGTTATTGGTCACATGGTTAGTAGATGTTACTGGTCACATGGTTAGTAGATGTTACTGGTCACATGGTTAGTAGATGTTAATGGTCACATGGTTAGTAGATGTTAATGGTCACATGGTTAGTAGATGTTACTGGTCACATGGTTAGCAGATGTTACTGGTCACATGGTTATGGTTACTGGTAGTTAGTAGATGTTAATGGTCACATGGTTAGCAGATGTTATTGGTCACATACACATGGTTAGCAGATGTTACTGGTCACATGGTTAGCAGATGTTACTGGTCACATGGTTAGTAGATGTTATTGGTCACATGGTTAGTAGATGTTATTGGTCACATGGTTAGCAGATGTTACTGGTCACATGGTTAGTAGATGTTATTGGTCACATGGTTAGTAGATGTTACTGGTCACATGGTTAGTAGATGTTACTGGTCACATGGTTAGTAGATGTTAATGGTCACATGGTTAGTAGATGTTACTGGTCACATGGTTAGTAGATGTTAATGGTCACATACACATGGTTAGCAGATGTTACTGGTCACATGGTTAGCAGATGTTAATGGTCACATACACATGGTTAGCAGATGTTAATGGTCACATGGTTAGCAGATGTTACTAGTCACATGGTTAGTAGATGTTATTGGTCACATGGTTAGTAGATGTTATTGGTCACATGGTTAGCAGATGTTACTGGTCACATGGTTAGTAGATGTTATTGGTCACATACACATGGTTAGCAGATGTTACTGGTCACATGGTTAGCAGATGTTATTGGTCACATACACATGGTTAGCAGATGTTACTGGTCACATGGTTAGTAGATGTTATTGGTCACATGGTTAGTAGATGTTATTGGTCACATGGTTAGTAGATGTTATTGGTCACATGGTTAGCAGATGTTACTGGTCACATGGTTAGTAGATGTTATTGGTCACATGGTTAGTAGATGTTACTGGTCACATGGTTAGTAGATGTTACTGGTCACATGGTTAGTAGATGTTAATGGTCACATGGTTAGTAGATGTTACTGGTCACATGGTTAGTAGATGTTAATGGTCACATGGTTAGCAGATGTTACTGGTCACATGGTTAGTAGATGTTACTGGTCACATGGTTAGTAGATGTTAATGGTCACATGGTTAGCAGATGTTATTGGTCACATACACATGGTTAGCAGATGTTACTGGTCACATGGTTAGCAGATGTTACTGGTCACATGGTTAGTAGATGTTATTGGTCACATGGTTAGTAGATGTTATTGGTCACATGGTTAGCAGATGTTACTGGTCACATGGTTAGTAGATGTTATTGGTCACATGGTTAGTAGATGTTACTGGTCACATGGTTAGTAGATGTTACTGGTCACATGGTTAGTAGATGTTAATGGTCACATGGTTAGTAGATGTTACTGGTCACATGGTTAGTAGATGTTAATGGTCACATACACATGGTTAGCAGATGTTACTGGTCACATGGTTAGCAGATGTTAATGGTCACATACACATGGTTAGCAGATGTTAATGGTCACATGGTTAGCAGATGTTACTGGTCACATGGTTAGTAGATGTTATTGGTCACATGGTTAGTAGATGTTATTGGTCACATGGTTAGCAGATGTTACTGGTCACATGGTTAGTAGATGTTATTGGTCACATACACATGGTTAGCAGATGTTACTGGTCACATGGTTAGCAGATGTTATTGGTCACATACACATGGTTAGCAGATGTTACTGGTCACATGGTTAGTAGATGTTATTGGTCACATGGTTAGCAGATGTTACTGGTCACATGGTTAGTAGATGTTATTGGTCACATGGTTAGCAGATGTTACTGGTCACATGGTTAGCAGATGTTACTGGTCACATGGTTAGCAGATGTTAATGGTCACATACACATGGTTAGCAGATGTTACTGGTCACATGGTTAGTAGATGTTATTGGTCACATGGTTAGCAGATGTTATTGGTCACATGGTTAGTAGATGTTATTGGTCACATGGTTAGCAGATGTTACTGGTCACATGGTTAGTAGATGTTATTGGTCACATGGTTAGCAGATGTTATTGGTCACATGGTTAGTAGATGTTATTGGTCACATGGTTAGCAGATGTTACTGGTCACATGGTTAGTAGATGTTATTGGTCACATGGTTAGTAGATGTTATTGGTCACATGGTTAGCAGATGTTACTGGTCACATGGTTAGTAGATGTTATTGGTCACATGGTTAGTAGATGTTATTGGTCACATGGTTAGTAGATGTTATTGGTCACATACACATGGTTAGCAGATGTTATTGGTCACATTATGTTATTGGTCACATGGTTAGTAGATGTTATTGGTCACATGGTTAGTAGATGTTATTGGTCACATGGTTAGCAGATGTTATTGGTCACATGGTTAGTAGATGTTATTGGTCACATGGTTAGCAGATGTTATTGGTCACATGGTTAGCAGATGTTATTGGTCACATGGTTAGTAGATGTTATTGGTCACATGGTTAGCAGATGTTATTGGTCACTTGGTTAGTAGATGTTATTGGTCACATGGTTAGCAGATGTTATTGGTCACATGGTTAGCAGATGTTATTGGTCACATGGTTAGTAGATGTTATTGGTCACATGGTTAGCAGATGTTATTGGTCACTTACACATGGTTAGCAGATGTTATTGGTCACTTACACATGGTTAGCAGATGTTATTGGTCACATGGTTAGTAGATGTTATTGGTCACATGGTTAGCAGATGTTATTGGTCACATGGTTAGTAGATGTTATTGGTCACATGGTTAGCAGATGTTATTGGTCACATGGTTAGCAGATGTTATTGGTCACATGGTTAGTAGATGTTATTGGTCACATGGTTAGCAGATGTTATTGGTCACATGGTTAGCAGATGTTATTGGTCACATGGTTAGCAGATGTTATTGGTCACATGGTGAGCAGATGTTAATGGTCACATGGTTAGCAGATGTTAATGGTCACATACACATGGTTAGCAGATGTTAATGGTCACATACACATGGTTAGCAGATGTTATTTGTCACATACACATGGTTAGCAGATGTTAATGGTCACATACACATGGTTAGCAGATGTTAATGGTCACATACACATGGTTAGCAGATGTTAATGGTCACATACACATGGTTAGCAGATGTTATTGGTCACATACACATGGTTAGCAGATGTTAATGGTCACATGGTTAGCAGATGTTAATGGTCACATACACATGGTTAGCAGATGTTATTGGTCACATACACATGGTTAGCAGATGTTATTGGTCACATACACATGGTTAGCAGATGTTAATGGTCACATGGTTAGCAGAGGTTAATGGTCACATACACATGGTTAGCAGATGTTATTGGTCACATGGTTAGTAGATGTTATTGGTCACATGGTTAGCAGATGTTACTGGTCACATGGTTAGTAGATGTTATTGGTCACATGGTTAGTAGATGTTATTGGTCACATGGTTAGCAGATGTTACTGGTCACATGGTTAGTAGATGTTATTGGTCACATGGTTAGTAGATGTTATTGGTCACATGGTTAGTAGATGTTATTGGTCACATACACATGGTTAGCAGATGTTATTGGTCACATTATGTTATTGGTCACATGGTTAGTAGATGTTATTGGTCACATGGTTAGTAGATGTTATTGGTCACATGGTTAGCAGATGTTATTGGTCACATGGTTAGTAGATGTTATTGGTCACATGGTTAGCAGATGTTATTGGTCACATGGTTAGCAGATGTTATTGGTCACATGGTTAGTAGATGTTATTGGTCACATGGTTAGCAGATGTTATTGGTCACTTGGTTAGTAGATGTTATTGGTCACATGGTTAGCAGATGTTATTGGTCACATGGTTAGCAGATGTTATTGGTCACATGGTTAGTAGATGTTATTGGTCACATGGTTAGCAGATGTTATTGGTCACTTACACATGGTTAGCAGATGTTATTGGTCACTTACACATGGTTAGCAGATGTTATTGGTCACATGGATAGTAGATGTTATTGGTCACATGGTTAGCAGATGTTATTGGTCACATGGTTAGTAGATGTTATTGGTCACATGGTTAGCAGATGTTATTGGTCACATGGTTAGCAGATGTTATTGGTCACATGGTTAGTAGATGTTATTGGTCACATGGTTAGCAGATGTTATTGGTCACATGGTTAGCAGATGTTATTGGTCACATGGTTAGCAGATGTTATTGGTCACATGGTGAGCAGATGTTAATGGTCACATGGTTAGCAGATGTTAATGGTCACATACACATGGTTAGCAGATGTTAATGGTCACATACACATGGTTAGCAGATGTTATTTGTCACATACACATGGTTAGCAGATGTTAATGGTCACATACACATGGTTAGCAGATGTTAATGGTCACATACACATGGTTAGCAGATGTTAATGGTCACATACACATGGTTAGCAGATGTTATTGGTCACATACACATGGTTAGCAGATGTTAATGGTCACATGGTTAGCAGATGTTAATGGTCACATACACATGGTTAGCAGATGTTATTGGTCACATACACATGGTTAGCAGATGTTATTGGTCACATACACATGGTTAGCAGATGTTAATGGTCACATGGTTAGCAGAGGTTAATGGTCACATACACATGGTTAGCAGATGTTAATGGTTACTTACACATGGTTAGCAGATGTTATTGGTCACATGGTTAGCAGATGTTATTGGTCACATGGTTAGCAGATGTTATTTGTCACATACACATGGTTAGCAGATGTTACTGGTCACATACACATGGTTAGCAGATGTTAATGGTCACATACACATGGTTAGCAGATGTTATTGGTCACATGGTTAGCAGATGTTACTGGTCACATACACATGGTTAGCAGATGTTAATGGTCACATACACATGGTTAGCAGATGTTAATGGTCACATGGTTATCAGATGTTAATGGTCACATACACATGGTTAGCAGATGTTAATGGTCACATACACATGGTTAGCAGATGTTAATGGTCACATACACATGGTTAGCAGATGTTAATGGTCACATGGTTAGCAGATGTTAATGGTCACATACACATGGTTAGCAGATGTTAATGGTCACATACACATGGTTAGCAGATGTTAATAGTCATATACACATGGTTAGCAGATGTTAATGGTCACATGGTTAGCAGATGTTAATGGTCACATACACATGGTTAGCAGATGTTAATGGTCACATACACATGGTTAGCAGATGTTAATGGTCACATGGTTAGCAGATGTTAATGGTCACATACACATGGTTAACAGATGTTAATGGTCACATACACATGGTTAGCAGATGTTAATGGTCATATACACATGGTTAGCAGATGTTAATGGTCACATGGTTAGCAGATGTTAATGGTCACATACACATGGTTAGCAGATGTTAATGGTCACATACACATGGTTAGCAGATGTTACTGGTCACATACACATGGTTAGCAGATGTTACTGGTCACATACACATGGTTAGCAGATGTTACTGGTCACATACACATGGTTAGCAGATGTTAATGGTCACATACACATGGTTAGCAGATGTTACTGGTCACATACACATGGTTAGCAGATGTTACTGGTCACATACACATGGTTAGCAGATGTTAATGGTCACATACACATGGTTAGCAGATGTTATTGGTCACATGGTTAGCAGATGTTATTGGTCACATGGTTAGCAGATGTTATTTGTCACATACACATGGTTAGCAGATGTTAATGGTCACATACACATGGTTAGCAGATGTTATTGGTCACATACACATGGTTAGCAGATGTTATTTGTCACATACACATGGTTAGCAGATGTTACTGGTCACATACACATGGTTAGCAGATGTTACTGGTCACATACACATGGTTAGCAGATGTTACTGGTCACATACACATGGTTAGCAGATGTTACTGGTCACATGGTTAGCAGATGTTAATGGTCACATACACATGGTTAGCAGATGTTAATGGTCACATGGTTAGCAGATGTTAATGGTCACATACACATGGTTAGCAGATGTTAATGGTCACATACACATGGTTAGCAGATGTTAATAGTCATATACACATGGTTTGCAGATGTTAATGGTCACATGGTTAGCAGATGTTAATGGTCACATACACATGGTTAGCAGATGTTAATGGTCACATACACATGGTTAGCAGATGTTAATGGTCATATACACATGGTTAGCAGATGTTAATGGTCACATGGTTAGCAGATGTTAATGGTCACATACACATGGTTAGCAGATGTTAATGGTCACATACACATGGTTAGCAGATGTTACTGGTCACATACACATGGTTAGCAGATGTTACTGGTCACATACACATGGTTAGCAGATGTTACTGGTCACATACACATGGTTAGCAGATGTTAATGGTCACATACACATGGTTAGCAGATGTTACTGGTCACATACACATGGTTAGCAGATGTTACTGGTCACATACACATGGTTAGCAGATGTTAATGGTCACATACACATGGTTAGCAGATGTTATTGGTCACATGGTTAGCAGATGTTATTGGTCACATGGTTAGCAGATGTTATTTGTCACATACACATGGTTAGCAGATGTTAATGGTCACATACACATGGTTAGCAGATGTTATTGGTCACATACACATGGTTAGCATATGTTATTTGTCACATACACATGGTTAGCAGATGTTACTGGTCACATACACATGGTTAGCAGATGTTACTGGTCACATACACATGGTTAGCAGATGTTACTGGTCACATACACATGGTTAGCAGATGTTACTGGTCACATGGTTAGCAGATGTTAATGGTCACATACACATGGTTAGCAGATGTTAATGGTCACATACACATGGTTAGCAGATGTTAATGGTCACATGGTTAGCAGATGTTAATGGTCACATGGTTAGCAGATGTTAATGGTCACATACACATGGTTAGCAGATGTTAATGGTCACATACACATGGTTAGCAGATGTTAATGGTCATATACACATGGTTAGCAGATGTTAATGGTCACATGGTTAGCAGATGTTAATAACAACATACACATGGTTAGCAGATGTTAATGGTCACATACACATGGTTAGCAGATGTTACTGGTCACATACACATGGTTAGCAGATGTTACTGGTCACATACACATGGTTAGCAGATGTTAATGGTCACATACACATGGTTAGCATATGTTACTGGTCACATACACATGGTTAGCAGATGTTACTGGTCACATACACATGGTTAGCAGATGTTAATGGTCACATACACATGGTTAGCAGATGTTAATGGTCACATGGTTAGCAGATGTTAATGGTCACATACACATGGTTAGCAGATGTTAATGGTCACATACACATGGTTAGCAGATGTTAATGGTCACATGGTTAGCAGATGTTACTGGTCACATACACATGGTTTGCAGATGTTAATGGTCACATGGTTAGCAGATGTTAATGGTCACATACACATGGTTAGCAAATGTTACTGGTCACATACACATGGTTAGCAGATGTTACTGGTCACATACACATGGTTAGCAGATGTTAATGGTCACATACACATGGTTAGCAGATGTTAATGGTCACATGGTTAGCAGATGTTAATGGTCACATACACATGGTTAGCAGATGTTATTGGTCACATACACATGGTTAGCAGATGTTATTGGTCACATACACATGGTTAACAGATGTTATTGGTCACATGGTTAACAGATGTTAATGGTCACATACACATGGTTAGCAGATGTTATTGGTCACATACGCATGGTTAGCAGATGTTATTGGTCACATGGTTAGCAGATGTTATTGGTCACATACACATGGTTAACAGATGTTATTGGTCACATGGTTAACAGATGTTAATGGTCACATACACATGGTTAGCAGATGTTAATGGTCACATACACATGGTTAGCAGATGTTACTGGTCACATACACATGGTTAGCAGATGTTACTGGTCACATACACATGGTTAGCAGATGTTAATGGTCACATACACATGGTTAGCAGATGTTAATGGTCACATGGTTAGCAGATGTTAATGGTCACATACACATGGTTAGCAGATGTTATTGGTCACATACACATGGTTAGCAGATGTTATTGGTCACATACACATGGTTAACAGATGTTATTGGTCACATGGTTAGCAGATGTTAATGGTCACATACACATGGTTAGCAGATGTTATTGGTCACATACGCATGGTTAGCAGATGTTATTGGTCACATGGTTAGCAGATGTTATTGGTCACATACACATGGTTAACAGATGTTATTGGTCACATGGTTAACAGATGTCAATGGTCACATACACATGGTTAGCAGATGTTATTGGTCACATACGCATGGTTAGCAGATGTTATTGGTCACATGGTTAGCAGATGTTATTGGTCACATACACATGGTTAGCAGATGTTATTGGTCACATACACATGGTTAACAGATGTTAATGGTCACATACACATGGTTAGCAGATGTTAATTGTGAGTGTAGTGAAATGCTTGTGCTTCTAGCTCCCGACAGTGGAGCAATATCTAACAAGTAATCTAACAATTCCCCAACAACTACCTGATACACACAAATCTAAAAAGGATGGAATAAGAAAATGTACATAGAAACATATGGATGAGCGTTGTCCGAGCTGCATAGGCAAGATGCAGTAGACGATATAAAATACAGTATTTACATATGAGATGAGTAATGTGTCGAACCTCTGACTGATACAGTACATTATACATGATTTATGAAAACAACTATTACAAATCTTTATAACTGCACCATAATAGTGAATTATACTCGTCTGTGTTGAGGTTTTACCACATCGATCACACGAGGACCCAGACAGGATAATCTCCGATCTGACAGCGGGAGAGGGTTGTTCACCTCCCCGGCTATACAGGAATCTGAAGCACAGGGGGGGTGGGGGGACTCCCCACACACACAGTGAACCAGACAGACCAGGAGAGGGTCTTCCCAACCCCCCACACAGTGAACCAGACAGACCAGGAGAGGGTCTTCTCAACCCCCCTCTACTGTGCCCAACCATAGACATTCCTTAAATCCAAGACAGAATTCCAGAGGAGCACATCTTATAGATTTTTTTTTTTTTTTTTTGGGGGGGCACTTAAAAGCACGTCTCCAAAACGGCCTGTCTGTCACAAGAGGGCCTGGCGACTGCAAGAGACCCCTTCCCCCTGCAGAGATGGGAGAGATGTGACAGTGAGACAGACCTCTGTTCTTCCAAGTGACCGAGAACAGAAAAGGACCAATGAACAGATCTTACTCAGGCCCCACAATCCCTCAGCACCCATTTGTCTCACTGGGGTCATCAACTACATATTGATTAAAGCAGCTAATGTGTGTGTGTGTATTGTGAGTCAAATTACACCTGATCACTCTAGTGAGCTGGTGATTAATTTGATGATGTCAGTATGTCTGGGGCTGGGACAGGAGGAGACAACACACAGTGAACCAGACAGACCAGACAGACAACACACAGTGAACCAGACAGACCAGACAGACAACACACAGTGAACCAGACAGACCAGACAGACAACACACAGTGAACCAGACAGACCAGACAGACAACACACAGTGAACCAGACAGACAACACACAGTGAACCAGACATACCAGACAGACAACACACAGTGAACAGACAGACAACACACAGTGAACCAGACAGACCAGACAGACAACACACAGTGAACCAGACAGACCAGACAGACAACACACAGTGAACCAGACAGACCAGACAGACAACACACAGTGAACCAGACAGACAACACACAGTGAACCAGACAGACCAGACAGACAACACACAGTGAACCAGACAGACAACACACAGTGAACCAGACAGACCAGACAGACAACACACAGTGAACCAGACAGACCAGACAGACAACACACAGTGAACCAGACAGACCAGACAGACAACACACAGTGAACCAGACAGACAACACACAGTGATCCAGACAGACAACACACAGTGATCCCCACGGCTCCAATCCCCACCGGCTCCAATCCCCACCGGCTCCAATCCCCACCGGCTCCAATCCCCCACGGCTCCAATCCCCACCGGCTCCAATCCCCCACCGGCTCCAATCCCCCACCGGCTCCAATCCCCCACCGGCTCCAATCCCCCACCGGCTCCAATCCCCACCGGCTCCAATCCCCACCGGCTCCAATCCCCCACCGGCTCCAATCCCCCACCGGCTCCAATCCCCACGGCTCCAATCCCCACCGGCTCCAATCCCCACCGGCTCCAATCCCCCACCGGCTCCAATCCCCACCGGCTCAATCCCCACCGGCTCCAATCCCCACCGGCTCCAATCCCCCACCGGCTCCAATCCCCACCGGCTCCAATCCCCCACCGGCTCCAATCCCCACCGGCTCCAATCCCCCACCGGCTCCAATCCCCACCGGCTCCAATCCCCACCGGCTCCAATCCCCCACCGGCTCCAATCCCCACCGGCTCCAATCCCCACCGGCTCCAATCCCCCACCGGCTCCAATCCCCCCACCGGCTCCAATCCCCCACGGCTCCAATCCCCACCGGCTCCAATCCCCCACTGGCCCAATCCCCCGGCTCCAATCCCCCACCGGCTCCAATCCCCCACCGGCTCCAATCCCCCACCGGCTCCAATCCCCACCGGCTCCAATCCCCACCGGCTCCAATCCCCACGGCTCCAATCCCCACCGGCCCAATCCCCACCGGCTCCAATCCCCACCGGCTCCAATCCCCACCGGCTCCAATCCCCCACCGGCTCCAATCCCCCACCGGCTCCAATCCCCACCGGCTCCAATCCCCACCGGCTCCAATCCCCACCGGCTCAATCCCCACCGGCTCCAATCCCCACCGGCTCCAATCCCCCCACCGGCTCAATCCCCCACCGGCTCCAATCCCCACCGGCTCCAATCCCACGGCCCAATCCCCACCGGCTCCAATCCCCCACCGGCTCCAATCCCCCACCGGCTCCAATCCCCACCGGCTCCAATCCCCACCGGCTCAATCCCCACCGGCTCCAATCCCCCACCGGCTCCAATCCCCACCGGCTCCAATCCCCACCGTTACCTCCTGTAACTGTCTCACCAAGGATGGTAAGGGGGGCCGGGTGAAATGGGGGAAACAGGCCACAGAGCGGGGTGGTGGTGGTGGGGGGGCTCTAGACATCTGATTGGCTGGACAGGGGTTACATGTGTGGGCAACACAGCCAGATGCTGTCAGAACGAATCAGAACGCATCGGGAGCGTTCAGGCAGGAGCAACCTGACAGAGGTCTGTTTCCATGGCAACGCCCGGGGGAATCCGGTACGAAGCGACTGCATGCTGGGAAAGAGCGATAGAGAGAGAGGCGGGGTTGTTCTGGGGGAGAGGTACTGACAGTTCCCTAGGGAATGAGGAGGAGTGGTGAAATATGCCGTCGAAAATGTCACGACCCCCCTCACACAGTGAACCAGACAGACCAAGAGAGGGTCTTCTCAACCCCCCTCACACAGTGAACCAGACAGACCAGGAGAGGGTCTTCTCAACCCCCCTCACACAGTGAACCAGACAGACCAGGAGAGGGTCTTCTCAACCCCCACCCCCCTCACACAGTGAACCAGACAGACCAGGAGAGGGTCTTCTCACCCCCCTCACACAGTGAACCAGACAGACCAGGAGAGGGTCTTCTCAACCCCCCTCACACAGTGAACCAGACAGACCAGGAGAGGGTCTTCTCAAGCCCCCTCACACAGTGAACCAGACAGACCAGGAGAGGATCTTCTCAACCCCCCTCACACAGTGAACCAGACAGACCAGGAGAGGGTCTTCTCAGCCCCCCTCACACAGTGAACCAGACAGACCAGGAGAGGGTCTTCTCAACCCCCCTCACACAGTGAACCAGACAGACCAGGAGAGGTCTTCTCCCCCCCCCTCACACAGTGAACCAGACAGACCAGGAGAGGGTCTTCTCAACCCCCCTCACACAGTGAACCAGACAGACCAGGAGAGGGTCTTCTCAACCCCCTCACACAGTGAACCAGACAGACCAGGAGAGGGTCTTCTCAACCCCCCTCACACAGTGAACCAGACAGACCAGGAGAGGGTCTTCTCAACCCCCCTCACACAGTGAACCAGACAGACCAGGAGAGGGTCTTCTCAACCCCCCTCACACAGTGAACCAGACAGACCAGGAGAGGGTCTTCTCAACCCCCCCTCACCCAGTGAACCAGACAGACCAGGAGAGGGTCTTCTCAACCCCCCTCACACAGTGAACCAGACAGACCAGGAGAGGGTCTTCTCAACCCCCCTCACACAGTGAACCAGACAGACCAGGAGAGGGTCTTCTCGGCCCCCCTCACACAGTGAACCAGACAGACCAGGAGAGGGTCTTCTCAACCCCCCCTCACACAGTGAACCAGACAGACCAGGAGAGGGTCTTCTCAACCCCCCCTCACACTGTGAACCAGACAGACCAGGAGAGGGTCTTCTCAACCCCCCTCACACAGTGAACCAGACAGACCAGGAGAGGGTCTTCTCAAGCCCCCCTCACACAGTGAACCAGACAGACCAGGAGAGGGTCTTCTCAACCCCCCTCACACAGTGAACCAGACAGACCAGGAGAGGGTCTTCTCAACCCCCCTCACACAGTGAACCAGACAGACCAGGAGAGGGTCTTCTCACCCCCCTCACACAGTGAACCAGACAGACCAGGAGAGGGTCTTCTCAACCCCCCCTCACACAGTGAACCAGACAGACCAGGAGAGGGTCTTCTCAACCCCCCTCACACAGTGAACCAGACAGACCAGGAGAGGGTCTTCTCAACCCCCCTCACACAGTGAACCAGACAGACCAGGAGAGGGTCTTCTCAACCCCCCTCACACAGTGAACCAGACAGACCAGGAGAGGGTCTTCTCAACCCCCCTCACACAGTGAACCAGACAGACCAGGAGAGGGTCTTCTCAACCCCCTCACACAGTGAACCAGACAGACCAGGAGAGGGTCTTATCAACCCCCCTCACACAGTGAACCAGACAGACAGACCAGGAGAGGGTCTTCTCAACCCCCCTCTCACACAGTGAACCAGACAGACCAGGTGAGGGTCTTCTCACCCCCCCTCACACACACTCTCTTTGTACTAATGATCGCGTCAAAAACAAATCTTGATTCTTAATTGTTTGAGCTGAGGTACTTAGCGACACAAAATAGAAAATCTGGAATGATGCTGAATCGGTGAATGAGATTTCCACAGCTACTAAGAAGTGAATGAAGAGGGAATTCTTCACATATAGGACTTCTGGCCTGGGGAGCAGGGTCAATTCCATTTCAATTCCAGTCACTTCAGAAAGTTAACCAAATTCCATTTCCAAATTTTTTCCAATTCAAATTGGACTTTCAACTTCCTGAATCGACTGGAATTGTAATGGAGTTGACCTTTAACCCTGCGGAGTAGTCTTTAAAACAGGGGTTTAAAGTAACTGTGAAAACCATGTTCTGTTAACTCATACCCAAATAATGTTGTTGACTCTTGTCCTATATTCGGACTTGTGAACAAACAATCAATTGGAGAAATAACACTTCAAAGCTTTAAACTTGTATCACAAAACCGACCGTTAAAAAAAAAAAAAAAAAGCTTCCTATTTCCTCAGAGAATGATGTCATCATCCTGAGCCGAAGATGCACTTTGGTTTAGGACCTCAAATCGTAGCTTAAGGAGATCCCAAGTGACGTAATTAAAATGATCTACATTGGTTGAGATATCTATAAAACACAAGACGTTTATTTGACTTGGTGAAAGTATGTTGTTGTCGTTGTTGTTGTTGTTGCTGTTGTTGTTGTTGTTGCTGTTGTTGTTGCTGTTGTTGTTGTTGTTGTTGTTGTTGCTGTTGTTGTTGTTGTTGTTGTTGTTGTTGTTGCTGTTGTTGTTGTTGTTGTTGTTGTTGTTGTTGTTGTTGTTGTTGTTGCTGCTGCTGTTGTTGTTGTTGTTGTTGTTGTTGTTGTTGCTGTTGTTGTTGTTGTTGTTGTTGTTGTTGTTGCTGTTGTTGTTGTTGTTGCTGTTGTTGTTGTTGTTGTTGTTGTTGTTGTTGCTGTTGTTGTTGTTGTTGTTGTTGTTGTTGTTGTTGTTGTTGTTGTTGTTGCTGCTGTTGTTGTTGTTGTTGTTGTTGTTGTTGTTGCTGCTGTTGTTGTTGTTGTTGTTGTTGTTGTTGTTGTTGCTGTTGTTGTTGTTGTTGCTGTTGTTGTTGTTGTTGTTGTTGTTGTTGTTGCTGTTGTTGTTGTTGTTGTTGTTGTTGTTGTTGTTGTTGTTGTTGTTGTTGTTGTTGTTGTTGTTGTTGCTGTTGTTGTTGTTGTTGTTGTTGTTGTTGTTGTTGTTGTTGTTGTTGTTGTTGTTGCTGTTGATCTAACTTGCTAACCACTTTGTTCCCCCCCCCCATGTGGTTTCTTCCTTCACAGACTCCCATGAAATTGATGACCTCTTCCTAAATATTTGGTCACATGATATATTTTGTTTATGGTTTCCTAGAAACAAGGGGTGGCTCAACTTACCCCACTCTCCCCTGCCATTTTTTGGGGGGGGAGTTAAACGATTGAACTTAAATTCTAATTAATTAATTAATTCATTAATTATAGGTCTTCTTTCATAGAAATACTGGACGTCTTCCGATGTCAACACATTATTTATGTTGTTATTTAAGACGTCCTTTGCAGTTTTGTGATTTCACCTGAACAGGTGATTTCTTATGTATTTCTCAGCAGCGCAGGTTGAATTAAATTACACCCCAATTAGAAGAAGCAGCAGTTCGTATGTGTCGTCAACCGTGAGGTAGAAAGAAACAGGAAACCTGGAGACATGAGAGCCAGGAGACATGAGAGCACCACTATTCTTTACAGTATTTCTGCCTGAGCATCTCGATGGACAGAAACATCCCTTTAGCAACACAAACACAAACAGACAGAGAATGAAAGAGACAGAAAGAGAGAGAAATAGAGAGAAATAGAGAATGAAAGGGGGAAGGAGAAATAGAAAGATAATGAAATAAAGACAGAGAGAGAAATAAAGACAGAGAGAGAGAAATAGAAAGATAATGAAATAAAGACAGAGAGAGAAATAAAGACAGAGAGAGAAATAGAAAGATAATGAAATAAAGACAGAGAGAGAAATAAAGACAGAGAGAGAAATAAAGAGAGAGAAATAGACAGACAGAAACACAGACACGCCCCTAAGGTGAGGATGAGAGAAGGAGAGCCAGCATGAGGTCAATAAATAATTCAGAGAACGTATTCCTCTATCGCCCTCTGCTGGCGGCATGTTGTTGACGGAAAGCAAACTGTAAGTGTCTGGATTTCAGCTCGTGGGGATGTTGTGTGTGTGGTCAGACCGCCTTGTTACGGTTTAATGAGCCAGTCGACCTCCAGGAAGAATCCTCATGACAACCCTCCAAGGGGACTCCTCGCATGAATAATGCAGCCTAATTGAGTCTCCTTCAGACAGAACTGAGATCTCCTGCAACCCCCTACAAACTGTAGATAGGGACCTCTCATTCCAACACTGCAACGGGTGGGTGCGTTTGATTGGTAGGGCTCAAGCAACCGACTGTAGACAGGGACCTCTCATTCCAACACAACAACGGGTGGGTGCGTTTGATTGGTAGGGCTCAAGCAACCGACTGTAGACAGGGACCTCTCATTCCAACACAACAACGGGTGGGTGCGTTTGATTGGTAGGGCTCAAGCAACCGACTGTAGACAGGGACCTCTCATTCCAACACAGCAACGGGTGGGTGCGTTTGATTGGTAGGGCTCAAACAACCGACTGTAGACAGGGACCTCTCATTCCAACACAGCAACGGGTGGGTGCGTTTGATTGGTAGGGCTCAAGCAACCGACTGTAGACCAAAGTCGAAGAGTGAATTGGGGTGAGGTGCATCTGCGACAGACGAAATGGCAAGGCTCAGATCAAGGCTCAGATCAAGGCTCAGATCAAGGCTCAGATCAAGGCTCAGATCAAGGCTCAGATCAAGGCTCAGATCAAGGCTCAGATCAAGGCTCAGATCAAGGCTCAGACTTTTTGTTTATTAAAAGTGTTTCTTTATAATGTTGAGATCAACATTTCCCAACCCCCCTCCAGACTACACACACACAAACCGAAATCATAGAATAATAATATACATTGTACAATAAATCAGTGAGAGAGTATCAAAACGTCACATTCCTTTTGTATATATCCGTTGTATAGGCTACATGAATCCCAGCAAAGTTGGTTCCTGTTTCAGTCGTCTTTGGTCACGCTCGCATTGGTCGAAAAACAACAACAACAACAACACCACCATAATGATTGGTTGACAATAGACCCTCCCACAACACAGGCCACGCCTGCAGGGTGGAGTCGGCGAAGAACAACCGCGCAGTCAAAACTTCATGACCTTTTGATCACGTGATTTTTGTAACGTTCGTGCAGTCGACATGTCGGCGCAAACCTGAAACCTTTTCATCCCCATTAATGCAACGCACTTTTCAGACTTCACAAAAGTGATCTAAATGCTCTCCATTAGTCCGAACACCCTAAAACGCGGAAGGGTGTGGTTGCACTTATCCAGTAACCGTCCTTATCTTGTAGGCTTTTGCTGCGTTCAAAACAACTGGGAACTCCGAAATCTTCGACTTCTGACTTCAGTGCGTTCAAGACAACTGGGAACTCCGAAATCTTCGGCTTCCGACTTCAGTGCGTTCAAGACAACTGGGAACTCTGAAATCTTCGACTTCTGACTTCAGTGCGTTCAAGACAACTTGGAACTCTGAAAAAATGAGCTCACTCTGGCATTTTTCTAGAGCTCAGACTTTCTAGCCTGAAGCTCACTAACGTCATGATTTCACCTCGTTCCCAATTGTCTTGAACACACCATTAGTACCTGTGTGATGCAAATGATGACCTTTATCATGCAATAAAACACTATGACAAAACCAATTTTAAGTCCCATACTGTGACAACACTGACATCATTCCCTGTAACATCAAGCATTTTTACTTAAATATGACCTTCTGAAACAAAATTGGGCATCAGACCTTTATGACACCACCTGATGACATCATTCAGTGTGATGTCTTTATGAATCTGACACCATGTCATTTTGATAATGATCATTGTGACATCATTATGATCCATCAATAGAATTAGGAATTAGAATAGTAACGAGTAGAATCTCTATGATAGAATCTATAGAAATGGATTCTATTTCTTTTGTGACATCATTCCACCAGATTGTGACCAATCACCAGGTGACCAAAACACACAGGTAAATAAATGCCTAGAGTTTATTTAGAAGGATAGATAGATGTGACAGTGACATGGAGGGCAGCTGTAGTTAGTATATGGTCCTAACAGCAGGTAGTGAGAGGTCGTCAGAATAAAGGAATCTTTCATCATAGTCATAGGCGCAGGTCCTAATCCAGGCACTTGTCATCTTCCGTCTGGATTACTGCAACTCGCTGTTGGCTGGGCTCCCTGCCTGTGCCATTAAACCCCTACAACTCATCCAGAACGCCGCAGCCCGTCTGGTGTTCAACCTTCCCAAGTTCTCTCACGTCACCCCGCTCCTCCGCTCTCTCCACTGGCTTCCAGTTGAAGCTCGCATCCGCTACAAGACCATGGTGCTTGCCTACGGAGCTGTGAGGGGAACGGCACCTCAGTACCTCCAGGCTCTGATCAGGCCCTACACCCAAACAAGGGCACTGCGTTCATCCACCTCTGGCCTGCTCGCCTCCCTACCACTGAGGAAGTACAGTTCCCGCTCAGCCCAGTCAAAACTGTTCGCTGCTCTGGCTCCCCAATGGTGGAACACACTCCCTTACGACGCCAGGACAGCGGAGTCAATCACCACCTTCCGGAGACACCTGAAACCCCACCTCTTTAAGGAATACCTAGGATAGGATAAAGTAATCCTTCTCACCCCCTTAAAAGATTTAGATGCACTATTGTAAAGTGGCTGTTCCACTGGATGTCATAAGGTGAATGCACCAATTTGTAAGTCGCTCTGGATAAGAGTGTCTGCTAAATGACTTAAATGTAAATGTAATGTAATGTCAACCACAAGAGATTCAGTAACCATTCATGTAAACTACTGTAACAGAAATCATGACCTGTCTGTTGTCCTCTGTCCAAATCCATCAAGCTAGGAACCAAAGACCTCGCAAAACAACCACATCACCCCTATTCATCTGACTGGAAACAGGGTCCCTAACCGGCCACCTAACTAACAAAACAACCACATCACCCCTATTCATCTGACTGGAAACAGGGTCCCTAACCGGCCACCTAACTAACAAAACAACCACATCACCCCTATTCATCTGACTGGAAACAGGGTCCCTAACCGGCCACCCAACTAACAAAACAACCACATCACCCCTATTCATCTGACTGGAAACAGGGTCCTAACCGGCCACCCAACTAACAAAACAACCACATCACCTCTATTCATCTGACTGGAAACAGGGTCCCTAACCGGCCACCCAACTAACAAAACAACCACATCACCCCTATTCATCTGACTGGAAACAGGGTCCCTAACCGGCCACCCAACTAACAAAACAACCACATCACCCCTATTCATCTGACTGGAAACAGGGTCCCTAACCGGCCACCCAACTAACAAAACAACCACATCACCCCTATTCATCTGACTGGAAACAGGGTCCCTAACCGGCCACCCAACTAACAAAACAACCACATCACCCCTATTCATCTGACTGGAAACAGGGTCCCTAACCGGCCACCCAACTAACAAAACAACCACATCACCCCTATTCATCTGACTGGAAACAGGGTGTTACGAAACAGACACACTTCAACATAAGATACAAGTTAAATCATATTGTCAATTAAATTAAATTCAGATATTTAGAGCAATTACAGGTGCTGTGATAATTCTTCTCATCTTCCTCAACGATGTACTCTCAATGAGGGAAATCTAAAAGCCAAGGATATAACTTAATCTTTAACCAACATCTCTTAAATTGTCTCGTAATATTTAATCCCTTAACAAATATACATGCGGCTTTCACAGTATTCCCAACACCCTAACGTATCAAATGAAAACAAATGTCAATCAGTACTTCATTCATCAAAATGAATATCAGCACAGGAGATTATAGTTAATATCAGTACAGATTACAGTTAATATCAGTACAGATTACAGTTAATATCAGTACAGATTACAGATAATATCAGCATAGGAGATTATAGTTAATATCAGTATAGATTACAGTTAATATCAGCATAGGATATTATAGTTAATATCAGTATAGATTACAGTTAATATCAGTATAGATTACAGTTAATATCAGTATAGATTACAGTTAATATCAGCATAGGATATTATAGTTAATATCAGTATAGATTACAGTTAATATCAGTATAGATTACAGTTAATATCAGTATAGATTACAGTTAATATCAGCATAGGATATTATAGTTAATATCAGTATAGATTACAGTTAATATCAGTATAGATTACAGTTAATATCAGTATAGATTACAGTTAATATCAGTATAGGAGATTACAGTTAATATCAGTATAGATTACAGTTAATATCAGCATAGGAGATTATAGTTAATATCAGTATAGATTACAGTTAATATCAGTATAGATTACAGTTAATATCAGCATAGGATATTATAGTTAATATCAGTATAGATTACAGTTAATATCAGTATAGATTACAGTTAATATCAGTATAGATTACAGTTAATATCAGTATAGGAGATTACAGTTAATATCAGTATAGATTACAGTTAATATCAGTATAGGAGATTACAGTTAATATCAGTATAGATTACAGTTAATATCAGTATAGGAGATTACAGTTAATATCAGGATAGATTACAGTTAATATCAGTATAGGAGATTACAGTTAATATCAGTATAGATTACAGTTAATATCAGTATAGGAGATTATAGTTAATATCAGTATAGATTACAGTTAATATCAGTATAGGAAATTACAGTTAATATCAGCATAGGAAATTACAGTTAATATCAGTACAGGAGATTACAGTTAATATCAGTATAGGAGATTACAGGCTAGAACAGAATAGAGCAAGACCGAAGGGGACTTTTCTGACCAGCATCCCATTGACAGCCCGACTTGCCAAAATAACATTGGTGTTGTTTAAGTTTAGGGTTAATGCAAGGATTTGACAATGAAATATTACGGGTTTGCACGTAAACCATGTCCACTTAGAAGAGAGCCAGCGTACCCCCTAGTGGTTAAAAACAGCTACTGCAGAAAATAAAGCTGTTCTTCCAGTCAAACCAACTCTGGAAAAAAACTCAGACTTGGACAATAGTGTTGAGCACACATCAACTCGGAATTCCAAGTCGCAAACTCTGGCATCTTTCTAGAACTTCAACTTTCTGACCTGAAGATCACTGATGTCATGAATTGACCTAGTCCCCCCCCCCCCCTATAGGCTATACATACCAGGAAGACCAGGCAATGCAGGAAGAGGGTGTAGAAGAATGTAATGGTTCTGGCCATCTTGTTGGAGAGAATGCTACGACCCTAAAACACATGGGTGAATGTATGTATGACTCACCAGTATGTATGACTCACCAGGCCAGAGGGTAACCTTGCTACAGATCTATATGAAACACACCACTATATACTGATCACTACACACCACTACATACTGATCACTACATACTGATCAATACACACCACTACATACTTATCACTACATACTGATCAATACACACCACTACATACTGATCACTACATACTGATCACTACACACCACTACATACTGATCACTACATACTGATCAATACACACCACTACATACTGATCACTACATACTGATCAATACACACCACTACATACTTATCACTACATACTGATCAATACACACCACTACATACTGATCACTACATACTGATCAATACACACCACTACATACTGATCAATACACACCACTACATACTGATCAATACACACCACTACATACTGATCAATACACACCACTACATACTGATCAATACACACCACTACATACTTATCACTACATACTGATCAATACACACCACTACATACTGATCACTACATACTGATCACTACACACCACTACATACTGATCACTACATACTGATCAATACACACCACTACATACTGATCACTACATACTGATCAATACACACCACTACATACTTATCACTACATACTGATCAATACACACCACTACATACTGATCACTACATACTGATCAATACACACCACTACATACTGATCAATACACACCACTACATACTGATCAATACACACCACTACATACTGATCAATACACACCACTACATACTGATCACTACATACTGATCAATACACACCACTACATACTTATCACTACATACTGATCAATACACACCACTACATACTGATCACTACATACTGATCAATACACACCACTACATACTGATCACTACATACTGATCAATACACACCACTACATACTGATCACTACATACTGATCAATACACACCACTACATACTGATCAATACACACCACTACATACTGATCAATACACACCACTACATACTGATCAGTACACACCACTACATACTGATCACTACACACCACTACATACTGATCAATACACACCACTACATACTGATCAGTACACACCACTACATACTGATCAATACACACCACTACATACTGATCAATACACACCACTACATACTGATCACTACATACTGATCAATACACACCACTACATACTTATAACTACATACTGATCAATACACACCACTACATACTGATCAATACACACCACTACATACTGATCAATACACACCACTACATACTGATCACTACACACCACTACATACTGATCAGTACACACCATTACATACCGATAACGACACACCACTACATACTGACCAGTACACACCACTACATACTGATCAATACACACCGCTACATACTGACCAGTACACACCACTACATACTGATCAGTACACACCACTACATACTGATCATTACACACCACTACATACTGATCACTACACACCACTACATACTGATCAATACACACCACTACATACTGATCAGTACACACCACTACATACTGATCAGTACACACCACTTCATACTGATCAATACACACCACTTCATACTGATCAGTACACACCACTACATACTGATCAGTACACACCACTACATACTGATCAGTACACACCACTACATACTCATCACTACACACCACTACATACTGATCAGTACACACCACTACATACTGATCAGTACACACCACTACATACTGATCAGTACACACCACTACATACTAATCACTACACACCACTACATACTGATCAATACACACCACGACATACTGATCACTACACACCACTACATACTGATCACTACACACCACTACATACTGATCAATACACACCACGACATACTGATCACTACACACCACTACATACTGATCACTACACACCACTACATACTGATCAATACACACCACTACATACTGATCAATACACACCACTACATACTGATCAGTACATACTGATCAATACACACCACTACATACTGATCAGTACACATCACTACATACTGATCAATACACACCACTACATAATGATCAGTACAAACCACTTCATACTGATCAATACACACCACTACATACTGATCAGTACACACCACTACATACTGATCACTACACACCACTACATACTGATCAGTACACACCACTACATACTGATCAGTACACATCACTACATACTGATCAATACACACCACTTCATACTGATCAATACACACCACTACATAATGATCAGTACACACCACTACATACTGATCAGTACACATCACTACATACTGATCAATACACACCACTACATAATGATCAGTACAAACCACTTCATACTGATCAATACACACCACTACATACTGATCAGTACACACCACTACATACTGATCACTACACACCACTACATACTGATCAGTACACACCACTACATACTGATCAATACACACCACTACATAATGATCAGTACAAACCACTTCATACTGATCAATACACACCACTACATACTGATCAGTATACACCACCACATACTGATCAGTACACACCACTACATACTGATCAGTACACACCACTACATACTGATCAGTACACATCACTACATACTGATCAATACACACCACTACATAATGATCAGTACAAACCACTTCATACTGATCAATACACACCACTACATACTGATCAGTACACACCACTACATACTGATCACTACACACCACTACATACTGATCAGTACACACCACTACATACTGATCAGTACACACCACTACATACTGATCAATACACACCACTACATACTGATCAGTACACACCACTACATACTGATCAGTACACACCATTACATACTGATCAGTACACACCACTTCATACTGATCAGTACACACCACTTCATACTGATCAATACACACCACTTCATATTGATCACTACACACCATTACATACAGATCACTACACACCATTACATACTGATCAATACACACCATTACATACTGATCAATACACACCACTACATACTGATCAATACACACCATTACATACTGATCAGTACACACCATTACATACTGATCAGTACACACCACTTCATACTGATCAATACACACCACTTCATACTGATCAATACACACCACTACATACTGATCAGTACACACCACTACATACTGATCAGTACACACCACTACATACTGATCAATACACACCACTACATACTGATCAATACACACCACTACATACTGATCAGTACACACCACTACATACTGATCACTACACACCACTACATACTGATCACTACACACCACTACATACTGATCAATACACACCACTACATACTGATCAATACACACCACTTCATACTGATCACTACATACTGATCACTACACACCACTACATACTGATCACTACACACCATTACATACGGATCAATACACACCACTACATACTGATCAATACACACCACTACATACTGATCAATACACACCACTACATACTGATCAGTACACACCACTACATACTGATCAGTACACACCACTACATACTGATCACTACACACCACTACATACTGATCACTACACACCACTACATACTGATCACTACACACCACTACATACTGATCACTACACACCACTACATACTGATCAATACACACCACTACATACTGATCAGTACACACCACTACATACTGATCAGTACACACCACTACATACTGATCAATACATACTGATCAGTACACACCACTACATACTGATCAGTACACACCACTACATACTGATCAATACATACTGATCACTACACACCACTACATACTGATCAATACACACCACTACATACTGATCAATACACACCACTACATACTGATCACTACACACCACTACATACTGATCACTACACACCACTACATACTGATCACTACACACCACTACATACTGATCACTACACACCACTACATACTGATCACTACACACCACTACATACTGATCACTACACACCACTACATACTGATCAATACACACCACTGCATACTGATCAGTACACACCACTACATACTGATCAGTACACACCACTACATACTGATCAGTACACACCACTACATACTGATCAATACACACCATTACATACTGATCAGTACACACCACTACATACTGATCACTACACACCACTACATACTGATCAATACACACCACTACATACTGATCAGTACACACCACTACATACTGATCAATACACACCACTACATACTGATCAATACACACCACTACATACTGATCAATACACACCACTACATACTGATCAATACACACCACTACATACTGATCAGTACACACCACTTCATACTGATCACTACACACCACTACATACTGATCAATACACACCACTACATACTGATCAGTACACACCACTACATACTGATCAGTACACACCACTACATACTGATCACTACACACCACTACATACTGATCACTACACACCACTACATACTGATCAGTACACACCACTACATACTGATCAGTACACACCACTACATACTAATCAGTACATACTGATCAATACACACCACTACATACTAATCACTACACACCACTACATACTGATCAGTACACACCACTACATACTGATCAATACATACTGATCAATACACACCACTACATACTGATCAATACATACTGATCAATACATACTAATCAGTACATACTGATCAATACATACTGATCAATACACACCACTACATACTGATCAATACATACTGATCAATACACACCACTTCATACTGATCACTACATACTGATCACTACACACCACTACATACTGATCAGTACACACCACTACATACTGATCACTACACACCACTACATACTGATCAGTACACACCACTACATACTGATCAATACACACCACTACATACTGATCAATACACACCACTACATACTGATCAATACACACCACTACATACTGATCAATACATACTGATCAATACATACTGATCAGTACACACCACTACATACTGATCAGTACACACCACTACATACTGATCAATACATACTAATCTAACTCGACATGTAAAGTCAGTCCATCCTGTAGGGGGAGACAGACAGACAGTCAGGAAGTGTGTGTGTGTGTGTGTGTGTGTGTGTGTGTGTGTGTGTGTGTGTGTGTGTGTGAGTGTGTGTGTGTGTGAGAGGGACTCACAGCCTCCAGCTCCTGGTTGCGTGAACCGCTCTCTCTGGCTGGAAATGATGGAGAGAAGAGAGTCCATCTGGCCTTGAGGCAGCTCCCCTGGGAGGCCATGCCTTGGCCTGGGACACACACACACACACACACACACACACACACACACACACACACACACACACACACACACACACACACACACACACACACACACACACACACACACACACACACACACACACACACACACACACACAGCAGCTTTACACACACACACACACACACACACACACACACACACACACACACACACACACACACACACACACACACACACACACACACACACACACACACACACACACACACAGTACCTGCGAACATGGCAGTGGCCTCTTTGATTGGCTCAGGGATGGTGTCAATCATGCTCGTCAGGTCAGCCCTGGTAGAGAAAACATCAAATCAATCTTTATTTAAAGTACATTTAAAATTGCAACAAACTTTACAATAATAAGATAAGAAAATATTAAACATGGGACCATTTGGGTTTAAGGCCCGATTCTGTTAAGTCAATCCATGGATCCCCATGAGTTCCTG